>NW_027271669.1:407500-695000 GCF_040938485.1 Diadema antillarum
AACATCAAGCTCCATCTTAACCAAGACTCGACCATCCCTTTAATTGTCACGTGATTCCCTGGAGACCTGGCTAGCCTTCAGGAGACGTCGCGGAGACTTCTCCGCAACCAGCGAGACTCCCCGTCTCCAAATCATTAAGATACCAACTTTAATGTTAAAGATCACACACCCCTGTATCACCACCGCACCAGTCACGTCCTGGCAGCTACATGCTGGAAGCACCGGATCTCATCGTGTTATCAGTGTAACCATGGTAACTGTGTGTGCGTGTTGCACATGTCTTGTGTGTGCCTGTGTGTATCAGAAGTGTGTGTGCGTATGCATGTATGTCTGCACAGCGTTTGTTTGAAACTTGTTACTTTGATGTCATGTTTCCTTCTTCCTCTTTCAAGCGCTATATAAATAATTGAGTAAAACAACAACAACAACTACTACTACTACTACTACTACTACTACCACTACTACTACTACTACTACTACCACTTCCACTACTAGTACTTAACCTATTACTACTGCTATTACTACTACTGCTACTGCTGCTACTACTACCACTACTACTACTACTACTAATAATAATAATAATAGCAAAATAGTGATAACAATGCTGATAACAAAATAATGAACAAGAATGATTATGATAACTGTACCTCACTGTCGTAGAGTGCAATGATTAGCCAAACTTATAACATAAAGGTCTACCGAAAAAAAATAGCACCTGAAAACAGATTAGCCAACTAGTTGAAAACTGCTTTCAGAATTCGTTGCACAGTTTGGTGAATCTTGTCACAATTTAGTACCAATTCAATGTGGCTTTTACCTTAATCTGATAATGCTATTAAAAGTTAAACATCCTATTAGTGTGTGCATGTGTGTCGGTGTGAGTGTTTTGCTTTTTTTATGAAAGTCGCCGCAAAGGCTATTCCGTGTGATCGAGTGTGACCAACCAAAAAAAAAACATAAAAGAAGAGAATCGTAAATGAGGAAAGACAGGAAGTAGGAAAAGGTAAGGAGGAGGAGAAGAAGAGTTGACAAGAGAAATATGAAGTCGATGCCCAAGTAATTAGAGAAGCCGTTTATCCGTCATGTTTGAGGAAATTACCTCGCCCTAAGAGATTGATGCTCATTTAATTACCTTTTGACCAGCGGCGCAGTTCTGGCTGCGACCGTTTCCATTCCAGTCTGCTTGTTCCGCAGGCGCTAGTTCGGCGTCCGTGTCATCCATGTTCTCTCGGCTCCGTAGTCCCATCAGAGGCCCAGATATCATTTCTGGAAGATCGTTGCTACATCAGAGGATGACATGTGCGAGTGTACCACGTATCACCCCTGGAGCATCCCGCGGGGCCGTTTCATGTCTTAATGAACTTTCTGAATGGGCGAGCTAATACGGAACGTGCACGAACAGGTAGTTAGTGTATGGTAGTGGGCGCGTTTCCAAACTCCCATTTAACTCGACCTTATTCCTTATCAACCGTTGTGTTGATAATAGTAACGAAACTGATCACAATCATTACTCTGATGTCATAACATGTTAAATTGCCGGATTACCGTTGTCATGGTGACAGAAGGATTATGACAACGATAAATGTGACAGTGACAATAACGTTGATATTCTGATGAAGGAAGTAATAAGTTATCAGAGAATAATTTATTGCATTATTCTTATTCACTTTTTAATTTTGCTTGGAAAGACTTCAGGTACGCTACTTAACACATACACTGTTCGCGCCAATAAGCACTCACATGCACACACACACACACACACACACACACACACACACACGAGTATACCCATCTATACCGTTTGGTGTACTCAATCTTTGTAGAGACGATAGTACTTTAAACACAATACCCCTGTCTCCTTGTCGGAGAGCGGTGGAAAGATAGGTCGAGAGAAATGCTTCTTACAAGTCAAATTACCGTTATGAATAGGGTGAGCACATACTAATTGGCTGTTGGCGCCAATTTTCATAAACTTTAATATCGTGTGATCATTACCATGACAGACGATAGGAATATTTAAAGACATTGATCCTTCATGAATTGGATTATTACCACGTTGGAATTCGGCATCATTGCCGTGGCATGCGTGCCGCCACGATAAATATTGTAGAAGCCGCCACTTTCCTCTCGTCCTCTTCATAATTCAGCAATCAAGACGGGTTTTGTTGAAGAGTTTTGGATGATATTTTAGAATTTATTCTCCTCGAGCTCGAATGATAATCATGGACTACAATTGATTAAAATTTAAAGTGTGGTTCCATTTCTTTCCAGAGGATCTATTTTCGTATCTAATGTCCTCGAGGTGGAAACAAGATAATCTGAATTTCAACTGTGAACACGTCCTGGACTTTGAGCTGCGGCTGAGGCCGGGTTGCCAAAGTGTGGGAAAGGCATGCCCGTGTCCAATTTGGAAAGCGCGCTTCCTAACTGGCATTAATAGCGATCATGCTGCATGAATCGCTGGGGAGCACGTTTCCGCCCAGAAACTCAGCCGTGGAAAAAACTGAAGTAGAAGATAATGAGAGGTGGATAATGACAGAACAGAGAATGAGACTCATGGCAGAGGGTGTGATTATGGAGTTAATCTTAATGGTGATGATGGTGGTGGAAAATCGCGCCTGAGATGATTGTGACGATGACTGACGTCACAATGACAAGATTATCTTTTTAGGAGATGGAAACGGAATAGTAATGAAGACAGATCAGGGGGGCATTTCATGAAGGAACTTGTCGGATAAAATGTCCGACAAGTCAATTATATCCGACAAGTTCAGAGAAATCAGCTAATCAGACTAAAGAATTTCTCAAAACTTGTCGGATATAATTGACTTGTCAGATATTTTATCCGACAAGTTCCTTCATGAAATGCCCCCAGATGTTCGCGGGGAAACTGATGTATTTTCAGCCTCCTTTCTTTTCAAATTACTTTGAGCTGCCCTCTCTTGGCAGAAGATCTCCGAAGATGATAGAAACTGATTATTGCTACTGGTCATCGTGGTCATTGAAATGATTACCATTTTGAAAAATAATTTACTTCATTTTTTTTTCTTACTTGGCCTCCAAAGAAGCAATACTTTCACACAAGCAACCACTCTCTGAGACCTCTGAAGGACTAAGCAATATGGAGAAAGGGGTGCACGTCACAAGACCGACACCCACGAGTCATCCAGCCCCTGAGTTCGACACAAAGCAAACAAAGCCCACAATACCGACATATTACATGTAAGACCTTTTTAATGTCGAACTCGTGAGCTGTTCTTACCTAATGTCGAACTCACGGGCCTTATTTGCCTAGTGTCGAACTCATGAGCTGTATGACTGGATGAATGACTCAAGGACTTTTGTTTTCGATGTTGAACTCGTGGGCTGTATGACTCATGGGCTGTATTCTCGTGGAATGACGCTGAAGAAAGTGTCTTGAATTTAACAGAGGCACAACCGGTACAGTCAGGAGAAGCGAACTAATGACCTCATAATTGTAAGTTATTTGTCTTATTAACTGGGCTGTAACAGCTCCTCGAATTTGGCTGAGTTGATTTAAAGTAAGTTGATGTTGGTAACGATGAAACAATGACCATTAGCAGTAATATCACTACTTGTAGTACGATAATTATGTAGCAGCAGTGAAACGAATTACCACGAGATGGTTTTGCTAATGATCCCGATGGCAAGGAGGGATATGACATTGAATACAATAAGATCGATGTCATTAACAATCGAATAGCAACATGTCTATGAAAATTATCGTAACAACACGGACAACACTAATGTCGATTGTTGTAATTGATAATAAAATAACTTGGACGAATGATATGTGAGTCAAACTAGTAATGCCATCAATGTAATGACAGTGAGAGTGATGGTGATAATGTATTTCAGTTCACTAATGATTTACTTTACAACCGTACCGATGCATGAGGTGCCCTTTCCTCGCAAAACATAATTATGCCAGTTTTATTCTTGGGAGTATGATATCTAGCGTGGGTTGTGCGTCTGTAAATTGCTGTTGTAAAGACAATAAGTAAACATCACGATTGTGTGTGTGTGTGTGTGTGTGTGTGTGTGTGTGTGTGTGTGGTCATGCTCGTTAACTTTATGAACGTAAACGTGACTCTCTTGAAATTCAACTAAACATTACTTATTATGCAGATGCAGAAAAGTGAATCAATTGGTAGAGCAGTTTTAGATGAGAGCAAAAATAAACTAATCTTTAATGAAGGGAGTCCGTGTGACTAAAGTAAAACGCGGTGCATCTTACTGTCACATGCGCTGGTCGTGTGTCTTGGGCAGTTTTCTTCCTTTCTTTTTTCCACGGGGAACTAGAGTGCTGTGGTGCGGTACTGGCGTGCTCGTCTCCTCACCAATGGAGACGCACTCACGGATGAGGGCACACGACCTATTACAACCACCTGTCGTGGTATCGATTGGGAAATCGTCTTTATCAAATCTCACTCCTCTATCATAGGCCGTAAACATGACTTCGGCTCGCGGAAGGAGGTGGGGGACGAGGGTGCATCCTTTTCTGTTCCTTATTTTCTTTTTTTCCTGGATACCTCCCAATCGTACCACAGCTACGTCGATGAAAGAAAGGTGACAATAAGGTATACCTGTTAATCTGGCAACACACAGACACACACACACACACACACACACACACACACACACACACACACACACACACATACTTGCACGCAAGCAAATGCACATAATATACTCACAATTATGCAGGCAAACATACAGACACAGTAGTATACTTAAAAAAAAGCATGTGTGGACGTCAGCAAATTGAAATGGTGTGCCCATCAATTTCGTGATTTTTTTTATTTAACATATTATTATCAAATATTTGTATCGTACACAGTATGATTGTGGTTATGCTAGTAACATTATTTTGTTTCTAGCCAGAATAACACGCGAGCACGTCTAACATGATGCATTGAAGATTCTCTGTCTCTTTTCTTTGTATAATCACAAACCAATAATATTGCATCATAAAAAAAAAAAAAAAAAAATTGCCAGACATATACTTTTGCTCATGGCAGATTGTGAAAGAGCTGACTCTAAGCTCTATAACGATATATAACACAATACAAATGGACTTTCCTAAACTAAATAATGGAAAGAAATTGTACCCTATGGAGAAGTGTTTAATGTTGAGAAAAGAGGCTTTGAAGTTTATCGTCTATTTAAGTGCTTAATCTCACCCAGCGGTGTTCTGCAATAAATAGGACTAAAAAACGAAAACAAGATATATAATTCAATATATAGCAATCGCTATGAAGGAATTACAATATAAAGCTGAAATTGTGCACAGTTATTAAGTACATTTTATTGAGGACTAATGACTAAATTCTATGCAAGAGCATTATCATTTCAAAAGTTTGGGCAAAGGATTTGTAAGAAATGAAAAGGGACTTCTGAGGCAAACCTAATCACCCAAATTGACGAAATAAAGGTCTTCTAAAAACTGCAAAAAAAAGACATTTTTTTTTTATAATCCCAAACTTCAGAGTGGCATAACAGAGGAATGGTTGTTTGTTTTTTTAAGAACATAAATACCAGAAAATTGACTAGGTAGACCCATTTGTACGGCCATAGGCAGTATATATATGCGATAATATAATAAATGGTCATACATCTATATGTATGCACATAGTAACATGCATTTGTGTGTGTGTGTGTGTGTATGTGTGTGTGTGTGTATGTGTGTGTGTGTGTGTGTGTGTGTAAATAGGTGTGTTTGTGTACGCGTGTTTATATCAGATGTTTCAGCTCTTGAAGTCACTCCACCCACTAATTGTCATGTCGTTTCATCTGCGGTAGATATGAACGTCTTAAATGTAAAACCCGAAAATCACCACATAGACACACAGACACACACCCATACTCTCTCACACACAAACGGGGGCACACACGCGTACTATGTCAAGACCTACTTTCATGTCACTAGCAGAATGACCAGCGGCCTTTGTTAAATTTGTACGTTTTACTGATCGCACATGAGACATTAAACAGACGCGTTGTCATTTGGTTGATGCGTGATGAACAAATAATTTATGATACATTAATGATCTGTTGCAGAACACATGTCTGTGGGTTTTCTCTTCCCCCCCCCTCTCTCTGTCTCTGTCTCTGTCTGTCTTTCTGTCTGTCTGTCACAGTCTTCTGTAGCCTTAGTCTCTGTCTTTAATATCCTTCTTTTTCTTTTATTCTCATTTTCTCTTCGTTCGCACACTCTCCTTTAATTCTCATCTTGATAGCATTCACAAGAAAAACGCATCCCTCCATATCATGGCCGTGCAATCGTATCAGCCACAGTTACCCGGTTATCTGGCTCCCTGGTATGTATTATCGCAAATGATAAGGTGTACACGTGGGGAGTTCTAAATCGAAGAAGCATCGCCGGTCGATTCACCGTGTTTAATCTCTTCTGAGAGTGTTTTCCCCACTATTCTGTTACAGCTCCGTGATAGCAACCTGCAATCCGTCTCATTGGAAGATACCAGTGAAAATGTAAATTATTTGACGCGGTGAAAAGCACCCTAAATCCTTCAATAGGTAAATGAAGGTCAATCAAGTTACAAAGTTTTATGTGACAGTATACACAAAACTAAGTGTGCCTTTTGCCTGTCATTCCATCAGAAGCAGGCCGTTAATCAAAATGATAAAAGTTACATTTATTTAAAAAATGCATTTCATGTTGTCCTGCATAAACGACAAAATAGATAACTACAAACAAGTAAGTACAAATGGATGATAACATTACAATTCAGAACATCACGATGAAGTGAATTGATGAAATGAATATTATCCTTCATCCTAAGCAAAACAAGGATCCAATAAACTTGTCCCACTGTAACTGTTGTACATTCGATGGAAATATATTAGATATATCAGCTCATAAGAGGATTATTGAAAGGGACAAGTGAATCTGCAGTTTCATACATGTATCGAGAAATCGAGGTGATTATTCGAAAGTGGACCTGCAAATCAAATTATCGAACAAACTTAAAGCTTTTATTACTTGCCTTTTCATAGAATATGGCAGCTTGTCCTATTTATCAGAAAATAAAGCACATACATAATTATCATCCTATCTTCAAAGAATCACATTGGCCTCGTATTCAAGGTATTAATGAACGCATTTGGTACAGATACCTCGTAGTGACGTAGACGTGTATTTCTGATCAAGTACCAGGCTACTTATCTGACGTGCCTGTATCTGCGACCCTCTTCTTATGATACTCGTTCCTCACCACAATCACGTCTGGCCCCTCAAAGGCACAAGTCTTTGGTGATGGTACATCTCTGCCTTTCACTTTTGATTGCCGATTTTTTTTCTCCCTCACAATGTTGTGTCACGTTAACACTATGGACAGTTTAGGAAGCTTCTTAAGATCACTTTCTTTAAGTGAAATGTTTACATTTTTCTCTTTCATCCGGTAATAACACATCTCTCTATATATATATTTTGTTCTCATTTCATTATATTTGGCGAAAGCCAGCTGTTTTCCCTTTTGACAAGGAGACGCAGTAATAAACAGTGGACTCAGAAGTTGAAGCAAGTTATCATTAGACAGTCATCAATGATACGATTACATTCTCTTAAACTATGATTTCTGTATTATAATGCACTGTTTTGTTATATTGCACTTCATAAATTTGTTTGAAATGAAATAAAATGAAATGGTATAGTCGAACAACGGGAATCTCTCTATTATCGCTCCTGCCTCTTTGTGGTGCTCAGCTAGTTTTGTTGATTTCATAAAACATTTGACCCTCCACTCTTAGATATTCATGAGATGATCTCAACAAGGATGCCCGCCCTTATGATCAAACAAAAAAAAATGAAGTCAGAGTGACGTAGAAAGTGGAAAAAATAGGGTGTATAAGGTGAAATGGGGATGGGACATATGGGATGAGAGAGGGAAAAATGATTTTTTTTTTTTTTTTGGCTGATAGCTGATTTGACATTTTGACGCGTCACTTTTTCGTCGAATTTAATGATAATTTAGACCTGAGTGATTTAGTAGGAGGATGACTGAACAGCTTTCACGAGCAACAAAGAGCTCGTGTGTACTGAAATGCTTTATGACTTCTCGACCGGAAGAACATTATGAGGTCAGCAGGTCAGCTGTCAAGTCTTGGTGTGGGGAAGGAAAAGAGAAGAAATTTTGAGATGCTACAAATGATGCCGCTTTTGAAAGGTTTGTGTCAATGTCTCAGCGCTTTGTCACTTGCAGTGAAAAATGTGTTACGTTAAGAGATGTTTTGTAAGTTTTGATGTCAGAATTTCATGTGAGATTATCTTGCATTACTGTGGTGTTTCTGTTAACAGGTGTACATGCTAATGGCTTTTCTCCTCAACCAGATGTCTTTTACTGCTAACCAAATTGTGAAAAGAACCGATAAGTACTCACCTAAACAGGTTTATTCTGAGCGTTGACATAATCAAATTCAGTATCGACAGCCGATTTTGATGAAACTCCTTATATTCTATCTAATCTCTTTGGAAGACTCTAAGACGAGGTTTGTTTCAAACGAGTCAGTCACCTATCGGCACTGTACCCCGTGCGTTGCCCTTATCCTAGCCTCTTGTCCTCGCTGTGCTAGCCGCAAGAGCCGTGTAAAGTGAAAGGAAGACGGTTTGCCGACGGAGTAGACGTTGACCCCGAGGTCGCATCGTCGGTTTGGATGTCGACAAGTAGCCGTGAAACTAGATGAGGCGAGATCTCATCAAGACGGCTTGGGCCTCTCTCGTCTAGAGGTCCGCAGCGCATATCAAAAAAAAAAAAAGATTCGGCTATGGAATCTACGTCGATTCTACCGATGTCTTTCCTGAGTGTCTCTGTTTCAATGAATCAATTTCAAGCAAGGAAGGGAAGAAAACTAAAGGAGGGTGGAGTATCGAGATGATTCACCCTTTGCGGAATGATAACATGCAAACTTGGCTGGATCGTGAAAGTATCGATCTTCGCCTTGAGCGGCAACATGAGGCAAGATTAGAGATTACGCGGCAAAGAACAACTTCTGAGTAAATATACGTCGAATCTCGTTTCGGCAGTCTACCCATCATAAACTCGCAATACGGGAGAAATCGATACTTTTGAAATCCTAGCACAACCAGGAGCTTGGGAATCGTAGGAGGGAGAAAAAGAGAGAATAGAGTAGAAAGAGAGAGGGAGAGAGAAGAATAAAGAAAGAAAGAAATATAGTGTTCGATAGGAGTGGGCCCCTTATCCTTGTAACCAAGAACTCATGTGAAAGAAACGAAAGTAAAAAGAAGTGAAAATTGTTGTTTATTTGTTATTTTGTCGTTTTCGTTTCAATGAAACTCAGATTTCTTTCTAAATCTCTACACTCCAGGACACTTCTTCAACTAAATGCAGCTTACGTTTTGCTCATTGATAAGAATTAGAGAAAAAAATTCCATCTCCATGAACCTATGTTTTCATCGAACTGACTGTATGTGTGAGATAACAGATTGGCATCAAATCTTCTTTATCGATCTTCAAAAATGTTCTCAGTCAAATATTAATACCTTGCTATAGAATCACCACTTTCTGAAGTTGATGTCTTACCATAATTTTTTGATTCGCCTGCATTGATAATTAGTTTTGTTACGGGAGGTTAATTTGGCCTAACGAACCATCATAACCACCAAAATACCCAGACTCTCGAACAAGGTGTTTGGTCGATCTCGGTCATCTTCGAACTCTTTTATTTACATATTCCTCCGCGGAACAATCAAGTGCCCAGAAATGATAGTACAATGCACATGTATCCATAACACTTCCCCCCTAAAAGAGTGCATTTAACGTTTTAACACAAATGGACTCTATGTACGTTGGCACAATATTTTGGAACAGCATTGTACATTCCTCTTCCAATTCACTCTTATAACTCCATGAGTTTACCATGGTTACATCATTATAAGAACACATAAACAAAGTATGCTATGGCTATATCACCATCACAACCTGTGATAAAACATGTACGACTTTAGTACCATTCAACATGTTCCAATCTTACACTCTCGTGAGTTACTGCTGCTTGTGAGTTACAGCATACTGGCATTGCATGTAGTTGTGCAACACTGAATACTGCAATGTTAACTTTCTCAACACCTTAACCTTTATGCAATCATGTTATGCATACAGCACAAACAATACATTTGTACCAAAATCATGTGGTTTCCTCGTTAGAACACACATGCAACATAAATCAATTTTTTACACTGTCATTATCAAATGATTAACCTGTGTACAACGATTATAAAACACGTCATCTCTTCCACAAGCAACTGCATATAATCCAACTGTTGTAATCATATTACAACCTAAAACCAAAACATCATATTCCATGATATGTGACTTGCATATACCTGTAGACGTGGTGTCAGCATCTATTGAAATGTCAAGATATCAACAAATGTCATATACCCGAATTATGTTTCTAAAAACTTGCCTGTCAACATACAAAACACCAAGAGTATGACCTACCTAACAAAGCATCAAATGAACCTGAATGAGATATCCCCGATGATAACCTGTGTGTATACCTGTATACATCCCTGTATAACACAGTTCGCTTAAATACAATTGTACATGCCTGTTGGTATATTGGATCAACTGTGAAATACTGGACACCTTCGCCAAGGCAATGATTGAACTATAACAATGAGCAAAAGCTATGTACATGTATAACTATATGATTTCTGTACCTAATACAGTATACATGCTAATTAAATCCAAAAGGCAACATCCAATAAACTTGGGGTGTATGCCACGACAAATTTAACCAATACCTGTACATGTACAAGTATAAAACTTCAAATACCTGAACGGTACCTACATTACTCGATACATAAAATTCTCTATACAAACAGCAACACTACCTGTTTGAAGTCATTTTACCAACAACTCACATTCTTGACAACTGTTGATGGCTAGTGTAACTTAAAACAGCCTTCATAATGTCTTCTTTTGGAGAGTGACTCAAAGCACAATTATAGCTTGCTGTGTTTCCTTATTAACACAAACATGTCTGAAGATACTTCCTTGTTGTTATTTACACATTCAAAGTGCCATTCATGCTGTTGGCATCACAATTATAGTGTATGCAAAATACATACATAAACATGATGTACACACACTTTCCTGTGTACTTGCAAAACAGAATTACACCTGTTTAAAGTGTCACAAACATAAAATACATTTGCACAATTGTTGCATCTGGCAACAATACAAAATATCGAGATGTCTCAATTAAGCACGGGAAAGTGTGTCCGCGACAATGTTTTCCTTTCCGCGAATGTGCCTAATGTCAAGGTTATACTCCTGTAGGATTAAACTCCATCGCATCAGTCTCTGGTTTTTGTTTCTCATTCTGTTGACGAATGTCAGTGGGTTGTGATCAGTCCACACAACAACGGGTTGAGTTGTGCTGCCCACGTAGACATCAAAATGGCCGAGCGAAAGAATTAACGCTAGGGTCTCCTTCTCAACGGTAGAATACCTCCGCTGGTGCGCGTTAAACTTCTTCGAGAAGTAGCAGACTGGTCTGTCCACTCCATCGTCATCAGCCTGCATCAGCACGGCGCCTGCTCCGACATCGCTGGCATCGACAGCTAGGCTGAAGCCTTTTGTGAAGTCCGGCGCTGCCAACACAGGACCACTCGACAGGATTGCCTTCACTTGGTCAAACGCAGACTGGCATGCGGCTGACCACTGGAACTTCACGTTCTTCCGCAGGAGATCAGTCAAGGGTGCCACAACATCCGAGAAGTTATGGCAGAAGCGACGGTAGTATCCGGCCATGCCGATGAATCTCATCAGCTCCTTCCTCGTCTTGGGAACGGGGACATCTTGGACTGCTTGGACTTTAGCCGCTGCGGGACGAACTCGACCATGACCAACGACGTGACCAAGAAACTGCACTTCACTATGTCCAAACTCACTTTTCACCAAGTTAACTGTGAGACTGGCTGCTGACAACCGCTTGAACAACTCCCTCACCGTTCTCACATGGTCATCCCAAGAATCGCTGTAAACCACCACATCATCGATGTATACCTCACAGCCATCCAATCCACAAATCAACTCATTCATCATGCGTTGGAATGTAGCCGGGGCGTTTTTCATGCCAAACGGCATCACGGTATACTGAAAAAGGCCCTGTGGAGTTACAAACGCAGAAATCTCCTTTGCTCTCTGTGTCAAAGGTACCTGCCAGTAACCTTTCAGTAGGTCAAACTTGCTAATATAGCTCGCTGTTCCAATACGATCGATGCAGTCATCGACTCTTGGAACAGGGAAGCAGTCCGATTTGGTACATGAATTCACCTTCCTATAATCAGTGCAAAAGCGATATGAGCCATCCGGCTTGGGAACTAATACACATGGTGAACTCCATGCACTAGTGCTTGGCTCTACAATGTTATGTTCTAACATGTACTCCACCTCAGTCTGCAAATGTTGCATCTTCTCTGGGTTAGCACGATAAGGGTGCTGCTTGATGGGATCTGACTCCCCCACATCCACATCATGTTGCACCACACTTGTGCGACCAGGAACATCTGAAAACAACTCAGGAAAATCTGCAATGATCTGTTTCACATCATCTCTCTCACCATGGGACAAATGAACCATTTTCCTGTCAAGATCACAAAGTGCATCCGAGTTCTTAAGCTTCACACTTGAACACTTCCTTTCTAGTTCAGCACATTGGTCATCTCTTGTGTGATTCAACTCTTCTCCTACTACACACATGACTGGCTTCACACTCTCACCTGCACTTCTCTCAACATACTGTGGATCATTCTTCTGTGCATCAATCAAAGAGCTCTTGTTCAACCCAATCTCAGTTTCATCTACAGGCCGAGACTCATCCACTATCTGATGTGATTTTGATGCTGCGGTTCTACTTGCTTCTACATCATCTAACCGACAGAAGAAACTCCCTTCTAGACTCATATCCTCTGGACTAGCCTTCAATTCAGACTCCTCTGATTTTCTAGACATGGAACGTGTGACTACACAAGCTGGGAAAACTTCAGGGAATTCCTGAACCAATGCAGCTGTCTCATTTCCTTCTTTATCCAAAGGGACTGCACTGACCACTGGAATAGTCACTTTGTCTCCTGCAAGATCATTGCCTAATATCAATGCTACACCATCCATTGGAAGTGACTTCCTAACACCAAGGCTCACCCTTCCTGAAACTAGGCCTGACTGCAAATCGACTGTGTGAAGAGGGGCTTCAACGTAACCTCCTTCTACTCCTTGTAACAGTACACTTGTGCCTGTGGACGAAGTTTGCCCAAAAGGAAGGACACTGTCGAGAATCAATGACTGGGATGCACCAGTATCTCGCAGGATGGTAACCTTTCTGGCTTCATCACACCCTACCAATGACACATAGCCTACAGAAGTGAATGGTTCATACTGAGACTTAATCTTGTCTTGATCAGCTGACTTAATCACACTCTGAACTTGTTCACACCAATCACCTGCCGATTCCACTGAACGACTCACCAATCCATTGGGATGAGACTTCTTTTCTTTGTCTTTTTCCTGTTTTTTCTTGTTCAGAATGGGACAATTAGACTTCACATGCCCTGGTTGCCTACAATGGAAACACACGATAGGCTTCTCAGTGTTCCTACCTTTCTTGTCAGTCTCATTTTCTACCACTAGACCAGCTTTCACCTCTGTCTTACTGCTAGAATTTGTCTTGCCAACACTTAGACGATTAGGAGCTGCATATTTGCTTCCTTCATACCTGTTTCCATGACTATGGGACAAAGTATACTCATCAGCCACTGTACTAGCTACCAACAAAGTTTTCACTTTCCGTTCCTCAATATGCGAACGCACCTCTTGAGGTAGCGAACTCTTAAACTCCTCTAGTAGCACAAGTTCCCGCAAATCATCAACAGTATCCACGCCTACTGATTGCAGCCAACGAGTGAAGGCAATTTCCTTCACTTTTGCAAATTCTCTGAATGACTGTGACTCCAGTTTTCTACTATTCCTGAATTTTTGTCTGTACGCTTCAGGAACCAAGGCGTACGCGTTCAGAATTGCCTTTTTTACTGTTGCATAATCCTGAGCTTCTCCGCGTGACAGTGAAGCATAAGCATCACATGCCTTTCCCTTTAACTTAGTCTGCAAAAGATGAGGCCATTTTTCTTTCGGCCACTCCATGCTATCCGCCACCTGTTCGAAATGCAGGAAATATCTATCCACATCTCCTTCATCGAACTCAGGGACCATTCTGACATTTTTGGCGATATCAAAATGCCCACCACTGACGCTTACACCATACTCTCTCTCACCGACTTGACGAGCCCTTTCAAGAGAAACCTTCTCTCTCTCTAACTCAATTCTCGCTTTTTCAAGTTCAAGCTCTTTCAGACGTACTTCTACACTCCCTTGCACATCACCAGGGGGACTACCTGATATGCTACGCAATGCCTGGAGGGGAAATACTTCTTCATCTACAAGAAATTTGATCGTGTGCTGTGTAATCTCTGACTTTTTCATTGTGCTCTTCACAGCAGGAACCTTGTAGTTTTCTGCAACACGCAACAAATCAACCTTTTTCAAGGTTATCAATTCCTCAACTGTGGGTGAATCCACAAACTTCTCAATGGAAAAATCTTGATCTTTCTCCATTATGCACCAATGATATACAATTAATAGCGCAACAAGAAAACCTGACTTCTCACCAGCCAGCCAGCTGAAAAAACCCTTTTCAACTGAAGAAAACCAGTCGCACTATAAACAATAACCCGTATGCTATACCACACACGACCCGACTGAGAATAACCCGTATGCTACACCACATACGAACCGACTTAGAATAACCCGTGTGCTAAACCACACACGAACAACAATGGCATAACCTGTGTGCTAAACCACACACAAACCACCATGGAATAACCCGTGTGCTATACCACACACGAACAACCATGAAATCACCTGTATGCTAAACCACATACAAACCACCGTGGAATACCCCGTGTGCTAAACCACACACGAACCACCGTGAAATCACCTGTATGCTAAACCACATACAAACCGCCGTAGAATAACCCGTATGCTGAACCACACACGAACCACCACGTACGGGACCAACGACCAACGTTTGACCAACGTTTTCACGCAGACACTACACACACGCAGCGTATACCCAGATTAAACCATCCTCAACACTACGCACGTGCCAAATTAACCCTTTCGATCGCGAAAGAAATACGAACGTGAGTTTCCCTCACGCAGACACAGAAAGACGACCGATTTACATCAAAATGTATACCATATCACTCCGCGTCCATCTCCGTGCATACACACACGTACACACACTACGCCGTAAACGCACCATGCTTTCTCAAATCGTAACACCTTCACATACAGTACACTGTAACAATCACGATGCAAACGACATACGTAGTTGCGCGACGTAAACTGTATCGCGATCGCCCATGTCCACGACATAGCATAGAGTGCTACACACGCTACTCACCGAAATTCATCGGCCAAGCGAGAACGAAAAAACACTCCTGGCATGCCTGGGATAATATCAAACCCGACCAAATCACCTAAGTCCGCAGAAACCATGCCGAACTCTCGTGACGTGCCCCCAATTTGTTACGGGAGGTTAATTTGGCCTAACGAACCATCATAACCACCAAAATACCCAGACTCTCGAACAAGGTGTTTGGTCGATCTCGGTCATCTTCGAACTGTTTTATTTACATATTCCTCCGCGGAACAATCAAGTGCCCAGAAATGATAGTACAATGCACATGTATCCATAACAGTTTGAACAATTTTTTTTTTATTTTTTTCTTTCGATTATCAAGCGTTATTTTGCTCATCGAATTAACAAATGTCTATCAGTGAACGAAATTGGTCGAACATTCACTACCAACACTATTCGCGATGCTTTGACAGTGAAAACGCCGTCCTTACACCGTGATTTAGTCGTCCTATGGTTGTGCTTTCGTCGTGAAAAAGTCGTGGTTTTATTGTGATATCGCTGTGAAATCGATGAGGTAGATAATGAGGTAGCCCCTTTGTCATGTTAATAGATCTTTGTTCGCCCTCTTTAGAAAATGTAACAATCGGAACAAAAGCACAGTTCTGGCGAGGGTGTCTTGATCGGACTCTCGAAAGCTTTTGTTATAGCGCAGCAAGCCGTCCGCAAAATTTAATAGTCGCGTGGATTAGATTACTAACATGGCTTACCGTTAGATTACTACATTGTTTGAAATCCCTCAGTTCATCGCGCTTTGCCGCCCGGGCACACGATAATCGCTTCGACTGCGAAGTGCACACAGTGAGGACGGAAAAAAAAAAGATATAAACTTTAGCGAAAGTGCATGATCAGACTCTAGGTATATTCTGAAAACATGCATCTAATCGATCGCTTATTTTCCGTCGCAAATTACATGGTAAAATGTGCAACAAAATCATTTGTATTTTACGTAAAAACGTTTTATAAGACCTCCGTGAACGCAATGTCAACGTAAAGCGTGAACTCAGTAAAATCGGAGAAACAGTAAACACCCTGCCTCACTCAAAACATCTGTATACTCTCCCTAAATCTGCATCGATTTCCACTCCAAATTTCACTTCGAAGGAGTTTGTAATCCGTTCCTGTCGCCGTAACGAAAATGTCTAGAACATCAATGGTACTGAAAATGACTTTCCGAATATTCCGATGTATCAAAGGCAGGGCTCGACACTAACGGTGGCCCGGTGGTCCAAAATTTCAGAAATGAAGATTTTGATGGCCCGATCGGGCCACCAAAAAAGGTCGGATGTTTGCCTTTACTTTTGGAAATGAACAGCGGTAACAATCGGCTCCGTAAGATGCTAAAATTAATGTCAGATGTTTGCTTTATTTTTGGCAATGAATAACGGTAATATTCGACTCCGTATGATACAATAATGAATGTCGGATCTTTGCTCATACATTGTACTTTTGGAAATGAATAACGGTAAGATTCAGCTCCGTACGGTGCTGAAATTAACGTCAGATACTAGTATTTGATTTTGCGTTCGGAAATGAATAAAGATAACATTCGGCTCCGGAAGATGCTGAAATAAAATAATGTAGAATATTTGCTTTGACTTTCGGAAATAAATAACAATAATTTTCAACTCCGTACGATGACAAAATAAATGCCGGATATTTGCTTTTACGTTCGAAAGTCAATAACAATAACATTCAGCTCCGGAAGATGCTGAAATAAATGTCAGATGTTTGCTTTCAATTTTGGCAATGAATAACGGTAATATTCGACTCCGTATGATACAAAAATGAATGTCGGATCTTTGCTCATACTTTTGAAAATGAATAACGGTAAGATTCAGCTCCGTACGGTGCTGAAATTAATGTCAGATACTAGTATTTGATTTTGCGTTCGGAAATGAATAAGGATAACATTCGGCTCCGGAAGATGCTGAAATAAAATAATGTCGAATGGTTGCTTTGACTTTCGGTAAGGGATAATGAACTTTCAACTCCGTACGATGATAAAATAAATGCCGGATATAATATTTGCCTTTACGTTCGAAAGTAAATAACAATAACATTCAGCTCCTGATGATGCTAAAGTAAATGTCGAATGATTACTTTCCCGTTCGGAGATGAAAAACAATAATGTTCAACTCCGTACGATGATTGAAATGTCGGATGCTTGCTTTTACTTTCGAAAGTAGATAGCAATAACATTCGGCTCCGGAAGATGTTAAAATAAAAATAATGTCATGATGATTGCTTTTACGTTGGAAAGTGAATAGCAGTAATATTCTGCTCCGTACGAAGCTAAGATAACTTTCGGATGTTTGCTTTTAAATTTCGAAATGAATAACAGTAACATTTAGATGCATTCGATGGTAAAATTAACGTTTCATGTTTAATTGCTTTGACGTACGGAATGAATAACAATATAGTATTCAACTCCGTACGATGATAAAATATATGCCGGATGTTTGCTTTTCCGTTCGAAATTGAATAGCAATAACATTCAGCTCCGGAAGATGCTAAAAGAAATGTCGAATGATCCCTTTGACGTTTGGAAATGAATAACAATAATATTCAACTCCGTACGATGATTAAATAGATTACAGCTCGTTATTCCGAAGGTTCGTTGAAGGCTCTTCGGTACGAAGATTCGTTATTCCCAAGGTTCCCGGCGTTGTTCCGAATTTCATTTTCTAATTAACTATTCTTCGGAATAACGAACCTTCGGAATAACGCCACAATTAATGTCCAGATTAAAGAACCCGTTTTCATTTTTGGATTAACGAACCTCTAGGTATCATCCTAGGGAGACTTTGTGTGTTTTGGATTAACGAACCTTCGGAATAGCAAACCATCGGAATAACGAGCAGCACCCATAAACTAAATGTCTGATGTTTGCTTTTATGTTCGAAAGTAAATTGCAATAACATTCATAATAATCTATAAGCCTATTTGCTAAATCTTAGAACTCAGAATAACAGTAAGATGATTGAATGTTCTATTCATTTATTTTCGACATGACGCACTTCAGTAATATTTAATATTTGTTTTTCTTTGTAGTAGGACCGATGTAGTTTTTCTTAAGTTTTTCTTGATTTTTTTTTTCGGGCCACCAGAAAGTTAGTGATGTGGAGCCCTGATCAAGGTCATTGGCATGTTAGCCCGATCGGACGCCGTGTTTTTTTTAAAGAGTATAGAAGCGCACGAATGTGATTTTTACTACGACTGGGCTGTGTATAGTTATGCCACTTGATAAATGTTGATGTACAGCGAGAGTTATCAACATTTAAATTATGTAGGAAGCGTGATCGTTCGTATTTTGTCATGAGGGTATTTAAAATTCAGATAAACATCTCATTTCTCCTATGCCGTGTGGCGGAATCCGAATGACTGTCACAAACTACATTCGAGTAAACCTCTATCAATGTACCTTATTACCACGCCACACTACATACATTGTAGCTAACACGAGTCCATGAGAGTAATGCGTTGCCATGCATCCACGTGCGTCCGCACTACCAGTGAGCGGTCAGTGCAGGTGCGCAGAGCACTTGTACAAAGTGATACGTGCACCTGATACTCTGGCGTGAACCATGCAGGGCCGTATAAAGAGAGTGGCCATCTCGCTTTTTGGCTTATGTGTTTTGAAGCCTGTGATTGGTCAAAAGCTGGTCCCATGATCTACAGGCGCCATGTCGTTACTAAAGTGCGCTCATAATGCAGTGCCCACTGTTTACGACCACAGAAGTCTGTGTTTACGACCCCTTTGGCTTGGTTATTTTGTTACGTCTGAGCGTACACGCTAACCCTGTTACGTGTAATACGCGCGGTAACGACATGGCGTCCAAATTAGCAGTTGGCCAGACTCTCTTTATATACGGCACTGGCGTGAACCTTAAACTCCTTCCACATGGA
The DNA here is from genome assembly GCF_040938485.1 of Diadema antillarum. Lineage (NCBI taxonomy): Eukaryota > Metazoa > Echinodermata > Echinoidea > Diadematoida > Diadematidae > Diadema > Diadema antillarum. The sequence continues at coordinate 426,953 of NW_027271669.1, forward strand.
TGAGAAGACCGGACAAGATCGACGCGACGGGTACAAGTGTCGATCACAAATCAATTAAAAGATGACTAGTATTCACACTGATTATGCCTGCATGGATAAGAATTTCAGCACAGCCTTTTTATTCACTTCCAATATGGGGTCTGTAGGCCTATATATTTCCGAAGTATACTTTCTCTCATGAGTCGATGGAATACTAGTACAAACTTACATGTATTCGTTTCTCTTGTCAGGCACAAAGAGAAAGAGGGAGAGAGAGGGGGTGGGAAACAAACAATCAGAATACTGTTAGCGTTAGTTTAATACATGTACATTATAGTTTAATACATTCTTAACTTGAAGCTATAATTTCTCGAATATTAGTTCATTGCCTTTCCCACGGCCCTCAGAAACTAAAGTTCATGAACTTGCGGTGTGTCTTGTTTATCATGTTTGGCACGTAAGGAATGCGCGCATACTACTAGACAGGGCGTGTATTCTTCTGCCATTTCTTTCTTCGAAGTCTGAAATGTCATAACCGTCGAGTAGGTTTATTTCATGTGCTTCACATGTTAATCATGATGCATGCATGCCTGAGAGCGTTCGTTCGTCGTGAACCTTCGAACTTGCTCTATACTCAGACAATAATTTCGGGAATTTCCAAGGCAACTGAGTAATATTTCTTTTTTAAAACCATTAATAAGAACAAATGTAACCTGCTAATTGCTTATCGATAAATCGATAAAGTTAAAACTATCGTTCTTGTGCCTCACAGTGGTGTGGAGCGTATGCCGTTGAAATGTTCTTTTTAATGATGGAATAAAAAACAAGAACGCAGTTTGGTCGACCGTTCACAAGTTTAGCATGCTGTTCGCGCCAATATTTGTGTCTTGTGTCTTTCTTACGTGCGAAAAAGTTTGCTAGCGGATTACAAATCTCCCGAGTTTTGTAACCTGCTAATTTGTATGCGTGTATAAGAAGACATTGTAGGCTTCCTGTCAACCTCTTCAGAATATTAAACATCGTTAGAAAATATTTCAAATATTCCACCAAGTGTCTATACCAGATTGTTGTATTTCAGTTCTAAAAATGCAAAAGCTCCCCCGTGTGAGAGGGGGACACCCCCTTCTCCACACATTACTAGTATAGACTTCTCTTCACTCACATAAAGTTGGTTACAGTGAAAGACGCACACGTCCATCAGAAGATGGTTGTAGCCATTCTCATTGTTCCCCGATCGATCAGTATACACATTTTCTTTTTCTTGTTTTTTTTGTTGTTGAAAAAGAATAAAAATATTGTGACAAAGTGTGAATTAGATCGTTGAAATTCAGATCTCGATACAAACTTTCCTCGCACCTTTAATCATCATTTATAAAGTTCTTACACAGTGACAGACGCGCACGGGACTCACGAGGTGACAGAAAATCACGATTTTATAGCCATGCCCACTGTCCCAGAGTATTAAATTTCTTACATTTTCTTTAAAAAAAAATGTGTACATGATGAATTCCATAAAAATGGTGTTGAATATCATATCTAAAAATACAAATGCACCCGCGATGGTCTGTCACAAGCTCTGTGCTCTCTATTATGCTCCAGCTCTCCCTCGATTACGTGCTCTTCCCCTCCCGCACACGTAAATATGGATATAGTGCCTATACCTGTTCCGGTACCTGTATCTTTGGACACTGTTCCATACGAGGGTATGATTAACCCCTCCCCCCCCCCCCCCCCCCCCCCCACAAAAAAAAAAAAATGCAATCGTTACATGGAGTTTCCGCCAGATGTTGCTTACGCTATATGAATAAAAAACCGCGTAGATAAGTAACAATTACCATAGGTACTCTCTTAAATTAAGCTCTTACCATAGAGGTCACATCAGTCGGGTCACTAATAAAAATAACTGTTCATAGATAATCATATAGGGGCCAACCCCGATTTGTAAAGCCTGATGTTCTTTTTTTCTATTTTGTTTGCATTTAATTTTACAAACGTATATACAAACTGTTTCTTGACATAAAAGCCAAGGTGCTCCCTGCCCCATCGTAGGTTGTTTAACTCTTAATGTGCCAGGCCCAAAACCCCTAACGTGCCAGAGGTTTTTACCTAACGCCAGAACGTTTCGAAACTGCACTGACAATGAAATTTAAAACCGTCATATCTCTGAAACTATTGACTGTTTTGAATTGAGTTCTACACAACATATATCAAGAAACGTTTGTTCTTTCGTGTCATGTAGTCAGTTTGCCATAACATCTATCTGAACCTGAAATATTGCAGAAATAATTGATACATCAGAAAAATTATTAGAAATTTTTGTGTAGTATGGAACAAAAGAGTCAGTCGTGTCTTTTCTTCAATAGAACGCTCCCTTAACTCTGTGAGAAAGTTTTAGAGCAATATCTCCTCTTTCAAATGATAACAAAATTGCGTTCTAGAATTGTATGATTCCAAAGATACTAGCAGTTTATTTTGTCCTAGCAATTTCTCTTTCTGCCTCAGTAATTCATTCCCAAATCTGAGTCCTTTAGTCCCAGATGCTGTATTTGAAACTAAAATGATTGTCCCGGGCCCTGGAAGAGTGTCTTTTGTCCACTTGAGAAGGAAGAGCCCACTAATCCTTCTTTTAAAAGCGGACCACGGGCGGGGGAACTCTATTGAAATCGGCAGGTCTTTGTCCGCGCGCAATTCCTATGCTAGCGTGGGGACGATTAGTGACGTTCATCAAAACAAAAGGATGAAAGACTTGACTGACAAATGAAAGCTGACCCTCTTTGAGGGACAAAATCAAAAGAGCTTCCCGCAGGACAGCATTCAAGCGGAACAATGCGACTGGAACCGCATAGACAATACACGCAGATTCAATAGCATACACACGTGTGGTTTACCAATGAGACTTTTGATCCATACACATCTCGCAGGGGGTGCGCTCGCTGCGGATTTTCCCGACGCGAAAAAAATACATCTAGCTGAAAAATCATGTAATTACTCAAAATTTTCTGATGTAAGCATGCTCACATTTTTAGTGGAAACGATGGCTATGCTAATCAGCTACCACTACATATCATTGGCAGTTTCTTGGTGTAACACATTACGGTACCAGAAGAACTTAAATGATCAATGCTTTTCTCGCTCTTCTTAGTCGCCGATCGGCGACCATGGCACATCAGGACTAAGGTCGCCGTTCGGCGACCATGGCACGTTAAGAGTTAACAATGACCCGGATATTCATTAACTCCTTGCGGCTGGAAGCTTTTGTGCTTGATGATGATATCAAAAGGTGGAACGGCATTGAGTCGCTGAGCTGCGCATGCATGACCAACGATGACCGAGCTGTGCCGATACAGATATGGGTCGGTTTGGAGATGGATCTTTTCCACCTCCCTGGTTCGATGTAGAAGGTAACATGGACATTATAGTGCACTTCGTCGTCAGAAAACGACTAACAGTTATTTACTGTTGATCACCAAATCCTCGAAGTAGTATTCAGAGTAATTTCACAGTTCAAAATTTAACTCCCTTTAATGTCGTAAGCAGTTTATTACATGCAATTCGGTAAAACGTGAGATCGTATGGGTTTTGCATTGTCATGATCATGTTGTTTATATTACTCGAAAATATCAATAAATGAAATTCTTGCCTCGTATTGTTTTCATTACAACCGATTGAAAATTTGTTTTATATCGACGTAAACTGTGAATTCGTGAATACAAATGAAAATTACTTGACTGGACATGCATGGGCACGTAAAATCTGATCTATCCACAAAGAATATACATGAAGATTATCCCGTATTAATTCTATCAAATTTTGTTAAGGACAGAATTGCATTATTGTTGATAACGGAATTCATGATGCCGTAATTACGATAATTTACCTTGCACTGAATCGTAATATTGCTGTTAATGATACGGAATGTTGCTATAATCAGAATAACGAGTACCGCTTAGTTATTTCCGCGTGCAGTATATGTCGTACATGTTGTTTGTAACAATACTCCGTCATATTTTGAACGGGCCAAGACACAATCACTCGACCTGCGTATTATACTGTACATAATTATGACATAGTTCACGATATCCCGCTCGATAAAATGATTGGATGAAATGAGCGGCAACTTCTTAGCACTTCTGATTCTTGAGCAGATATATAATTTTCTTTAAGAGAATATCCATATCAGCGTTTTAAGCTTCGTAATTTAAACTACGGAAATTTTTCTGTCTGTAGGCTGTGTTATCAACAAGGTTCTATATCTGAAAGAGAAATTGCAAGAGACTTTCAGTTTGCCACTGCTCTGCGTGGAAGTTTCGTCCGCATTTGCACGCTGTCAGGGGCCGAATATATCACTGTCATTATCGTAACACCTCGTCTTCATCATTATCACAAGCGCCCTCGATCCATCATTATCATCATCAAAAGCATTAAAAAAAATTTTCAACGTCATAGGGCTCGACACTAACGGTGGCCCGGGGCCACCAAAAACACACGTCGGGCCCCTAAAATTTCAGAAATTAAGATTTTGGTGGCCCGATCGGGCCACTAAAAAAAGTCGGATGTTTGCCTATACTTTTGAAAATGAACAGCGGTAACAATCAGCTCCGTAAGATGCTAAAAAAAAAAATGTCAGATGTTTGCTTTTAACTTTGGAAATGAATAACGGGAATATTCGACTCCGTATGATACTAAAACAAATGTTGGATGTTTGCTTATATATACTTTTTGAAATGAATAACGGTAAGATTCGGCCCCGTACGGTGCTAACATTAATGTCAGATATTTGATTTTGCGTTCGGAAATGAAAAGGATTCTTAACATTCGGCTTCGGAAGATGCTGAAATAAATGTCGAATGTTTGCGTTGCCGTTCGGAAATAAATAAGAATGATATTCAACTCCGGATACGATGATGAAATAGATGCCGGATGTTTGCTTTTATATACGTTCGAAAGTAAATAGCAATAACATTCAGCTCCGGAAGAAGCTAAAGTAAATGTCGAATGATCCCTTTGACGTTCGGAAATGAATAACAATAATATTAAACTCCGTATGATGAATAAATAAATGCCGGATGCTTGCTTCTACGTTCGAAAGTAAATAGCAATAACATTCAGCTCCGGAAGATGCTAGAATAGATATCGAAAGATCCCTTTAACGTTCGGAAATGCATACCAATAATATTCAACTCCGTACAATGATTAAATGAATGTCGGGTGTTTGCTTTTACTTTCGAAAGTAAAGAGCAATAACATTCGCTCCGGAAGATGACAAAATAAATATCAGATGATTGCTTTTAGGCCTACATTCGTTCGGAAGTGAATAGCAGTAACATTCTGCAACATACGATGCTAAAATAAATGTCAGTATTTTGCTATAGCATTTCGAAATGAATAACAATAACATTCAGTTGCGTTGCATGGGAAAATAATGTCTGATGTCTGCTTTGACGTTCAAAAATGAAAACAGTAACATTCGGCTCCGTATATACGATGCTAAACAATTGTCAGATTATTCATTTCACTTTCGGAAGTGGACAGCAATAGCATTCGGCTCCATGCGATAATGAAATAAATGTTGGATGTTGACTCTTAAATCTGGAAATGAATAACGGTAATATTCTGCTCCGTACGATGCTAAAATAAATAACACATTGTTGTTTTTACATTTGGAAATGATTAACGGTATCTATCGGCTCAGTTAGGTGCTAACATAAATAGCGGATGTTTACTTTCACGTTCGGAAATGAATAGGGCCTAAGGATAATATTCAGCTCCGTAAGATGCTAAAATGAATGTCGGTTCTTTGCTTTTACATTTGAAAATGATTAACGGCAACATTCGGCTCCGTAAGGTGCTTAATAATAGTAAAATTGGATGATTGCTTTTAATACAATTTTGTTTGTTTTAGGCTTTCAATACCGATGTAGAAATAAGGACAATACGATAAAATTAGAAGCTGAATGAATATTAAACGACATGTCTCACGTCCCGCTCACGCATCTTGCACTTCTTTAATTTATGGTCTTGGTAAACACGACACGTGGTACGCGCCTGCCGCGATATAACGCATTGAAGAACCTGCATGGTAACGTACATAAACACGCATGCGATTTGTCGTAATTAATGTGGTAGCGAACGCAGGGATTTACGAAGACGAACACAGGGATTTACGACGACGAATACACATGCTTCGTTGCATGTCTTTTCATGCTATTCTAGGTGCTCGCGTCGATCGACGAAACCATACTATACTGTTACAAACGACATGAACAATGCAAGTGGAGCTTCGTTTGTTGTATCGAAATGGATAAACAAGGTGCTGGAACCAAGATTATCAGCGGATTATCAAACTTTGCAACGCTCCAGAAGCACTGAAACAGCATGATTTGATCGTTCTTCGGCCGTGAACTAGTAGTGAAAAAGTCGTGGTTTTGGAGCCCAAGAGCTGCGGACAAAAGCCGATGTAACAATCGGCGGATTATCACCATGAATAGCATGTGTCTTTTGTTCGATTTTCACGCTGCATAACAAAAGAGTCACTCTAGCCGGCGAGGGGGCGAGGCAGGATGTCGGTGATTGTTCTGCCCGAAAAGCACGACTTTTTCACGACGTAACAACTACTAATCCACGGTAATATCACATCGATTCCAGCACATTTTCACAACTCGTTCACCACCTAATCACAACGCAATCACGGCAAAACCACGGGGACAATATGTAAGTGCAAAAGCACGACTTTTGCACGACTAAATCACAACGAAACCACAAGTAAAGGACGGCGTTTTCACTGTCAAAGCATCGCGAATAGTGTTGGTAGTGATTGATTTCACAAGCTGTTCGCTGTTTTATTCATTTGCCTAAAAATGCTGCGAAATTTGTAAAGACGTAGAAAACAGAAACGCGTTAGTTTCTGTTAATAGCCGAGATCTTCACGACAATGTGTTACTGTTTTAACCAGAAGGGTGGTCGATACAGCTGACACGATGATCGCTCCATGTTTATTCTAACTCGGAGATAATCCGAGTAGCAGGGGGAACCAGCGGGCAGCTTGAGGGGTCAGTGGCAGCCAAACCACGGCTGCGGTCTGTCATTCGCAAGCATACAATTCACTCACGATCGTCTGAAAAAAAAATTAAATGCGCAAAACGTTAGTTGGCGCTCTGCCGCGTCTTTGCTTGCCGAAACTCTGCGGCGGCGCGCATCCTAAAAATGTGGCCTTACAATAATCAATATTCATCATCCCAACTGGAATGGCATCATAAATCCTCAAGGACTGCTAGAAAGGTTACTGTCGGGCATATGATGGATCGTAGGAATTATGCAGGCAGCGTTTATCTTGTCACCGATCATTCGTTTGGAGAATCTCACCGCATTCTTGCCCCCAGTCAAAGAGAATTAGTGGTTTATTGATAAATGTATTTTGATTATTCCTCCACAAAAAGTAGTAGAAGAAGAAGAATGAGAAGGACGAAAAAGAGAGAAAAATATTCCTTTCATATTCTCTGCTTGCGAACGAGATAATGAATTCTGGATGAGTAATAAAAAAGAACATCAATGCATACTAGACAGACTCGAGAGTATGCCAAAGTGGATTTTCTTCCGTGCCAATATTCCAAGTATGCTTTAAATGGTTTTGTCTGGAGTTTGTCTGGAATGGGTTATTCTGTTTTGACAGTATGCGTGAGAGAAAGATTGATCGATTTTTACAGTTATTAATTTTCCTCCATATACCTACTTCCTAGTCTAGTTAACCATTCTGAAATCCCCGTATATTTGATACAGGTCCTATCAGCCTTCTGCTTGGCAATGGGTTAGCACAACACAGCCCGAGATCGGACCGAAGAGAGACCATTGTTTTCTCAGGGTTGCTGAATGACCAAAGACATACAAATTGTTTGCTGTCAACACCTAAAACCGTCAAACTTGGTTCGTTAATGACTGCAATGATATAGTTTTGCGCCAACAGGTTAATGCGACATTAAGTAACACTTCAACATGCTCTTCGCGCTTTGAGCAATATCGAGACATTGACCAAATAACAAATTACAAAGTTATTGCAACCTACATTTTGTACACAATGCATCATTATTCACTTCATCTCATGCCGTTTGGTGGGGAGGGGGGGGGGGTTGGATGTTTCTCTTAACATCGAGCATTTACTGTTATAAACTTAGGTTTTTAAGAAGTTCTGACCTTGCACCGCTCCCTTGTTTTTAGTTGTTATTTTTTTTTCCTATCTGGCGAGATAAAAAAAAAATCCTTGAAAGGAACACTACAAAAATTCTTGAACGCCAAAGCTCTGCAGTATAGCGATATAAAGAATCGGCAAAAGAAGCATTAGAAACCATCATTCCTTCATAAAAAATGTGTATATTCCCTTTACTTATTACTAAGATATATCAAGTTAAAAGATGATATTATTATCGTACATGTTATCCGAAAGGTGATATGTTTATTTGATGTCCTGAAAAAATTACAATTTTGTTTTTTCACCCACAAACTTTCATTAGGTGTTTCAGTGATCTTTCTGCGTTCGCAGAATAGACAATGCTTAGGGGAATATCTCCTTTCAACCAGCAGGGACATTGAATGCCTCACTGACGGGCAGCGAACTACATGTTAAGGCTGGTATACCGTGAAGACAATACACGTCATAATCAGTGAAGAGATGCTTCTCATATTTCAACCAGTCGATGTTTGGAGAACCCGCATCAATATCACACTTAAGACTCTTACAAGATGCTCACTCTCCATCAATATTTCCATTATGTATTAAAGAGCAGAAAGAGAAGAAATCGGTGTCGAGTGGTTTCAACAAGCTATGAGCGACAGCAATACTCTGTTCAGTCCTCGGGGTCACATCGCTGCCTTTCGTCTCGGTCATTGAACTTACCGATCAGTCACATGATCATTAGTCTGGACTCTGGCAATAGTGCCTGCGGAATAAAACTACATAAAACTACATAAGAACGCACACGCTCAAGAGTGAGGCAGACAAATTGAGGGTATTCTTTTAATTCAGGATTCGATGCATTCACTTCTTTACAAGAAGATGATAAATACGGATCAGTATGTAATAATTCATAGGTTTACAAGAAAAAAATGAAAACATTCTATTCGTGAAAGAAATTGACATATTAGATCTAAGTGCTATGAGTAGTGTGACCTTTGACTGTGAAGAAAGTTAATGAAACCTAAAAGAGAACGAAAAACTAACATCAAATCAGACAGTGATAAGCGAGTCATCATATTGTCAGCTATATTCGTTTTCTGTTTGTTTGTTTGTTGGTAGGTTTGTTTGTTTCAAAGGAAGATCGCAGTAAATTCTAACTCTGATGTGGTCACTTTCTCAATTTAGTCTCTTCCCGAAGACCCTGTTGTTATCATTACCTAAAAGGGCAGGATGACGGGGTCATCTCACGAGACCGACACCCAGGAGTCATACAGCTCACAAGTTCGACATTGAAAAAAAGGTCCACGAGTCATACAGCCAACGAGTCATACAGACCTTGATTATAATAGGTAAAAACAATCCACAAGTTCGACATTACAACACGGGGCTTTATATGTCGGTCTCGTGGGCCTTTTTTTCTTTCTTCTTTTTTTTTTAGTGGCGAATTCATGGGCTACATGACTCGTGGGCTGTATAACTCGTGGATTGTATGAGTAACGGGCTGTATGTCTCGTGACCTGGCCCTAGGTGACAAGGCATGCTCCTCTCTTATATTCAAAACATTATCCTCTATACTACTATGACCCTACACGATGGTGGCAAAACATATCCCTCCCTCAAAAACACCCCTGACCCCGCTCATCAAAATTCAGTCATTATACACTTTGCCTGTATTATCTTGTATGTTATTTAATAGGAACGGTATCACCATGCATGCTGTATCCGATGAAGATCAAGGCAAACTAGTGTGCTTGAGCGAAGGATGATGTAAATAAGAAAGAATCAGTTCTATTAGACTTCATGAATGATAAAGGAAAAAAATGCCAAGCTCATAAGAAATTCTACGAAAAAGAGAAATACAATAAATCAATGTTATTCAATTTATACATCAATTTACGCAGAGAGTTCTTGACACGGCAATAAACATCAGCGAACATCAAGTCAAGTGAGTCATTTTTTAGCAGAGGTCTCGTTGGCAAACAGCCATAAAGATTATCTGTGGGCGTTAGGGACGAGGAAAAGTACGATATTCAAGCAGTTGTCACTTTAGTATAACTTGAAGAGAATCAAAGGTCATATGGGAGAGAGACCTATGTCTTGCAGATCGCAAATTATTCTCTGCGCTTCAAAATCGGTGTATCAAGCAGCGGTGCAAGATTTCGAAATAGAGTTGCAATCAGATTATGTTTCCATCGTCTGGTTTCACCCTTTTCAAATGTAACTTTACTTTGTTTCTTTGCTACTTTTATTCCCAGTGTCACTATAGTAAACATAACCTCCTCCCTTGGCGGAGGTAATAAAGATGAACTGTGAGGATCTCCCTGTAGCTTGGACATTAGGAATCCAGTCGAGCTGCATGCAAAGGCGGCTTTCATTTACTGTCTGCTTTTTCCCCTCCGCCATTGGTTCGGTTGAGTTTAATGCTAGCCGATCAGAATCAGGGTCCTTACCCGACACATATTAGCCGAGTCCTTACTGATCTCTGTCTGTCTTTGGGTGAGGTGACTTGAAGCTTTCCTTAATTTTCCTCTTTTTTTGGTACTTTTTCACAGAGAAAAAAAATAAGGACTTTAAGTAAGAAGCAATTTTTTTTTTTTTTTTTTTGGGGGGGGGGGGGGGGGAGGGTGTCTCTGTGTGTGATGATGCACGTGAAAGACAGGGGGGTGAGAACACACTCGCCATTGAAAAGTTATCATAATGTGTGTGCGTGTGTATGTGTGTGTCGCTCTCCGCTATCTTTTCCCTTTTATGCATCTAAGTATAGAACATATTGTTTCCGTGAAATTAAACGAGTCTCGTTCTCAACAACGCGTGGTGCCTACGGAAGGTCCATTTCCACACAGTAGCACCCTCTGGAATATTCGTGAAAAAAATACAATTAATGCGCAAATGTGTCGTAGTTAATGGGACGCTATTGGAGTTTTCCTGGAAGAGAAATTGGGCATAATTTGTGCTTGTCAGTCCAGCTGCTGAACAACCTGTAGCTCCAGATCTTGCTCACTGGGCGTGATTCCCAAGTCTACATCTTCTAAAGATGTGTTCCTCAAAGAAGATATCGAATGTAAATCCTGAGACAGGCAGAGAGAGGGAGAGAGGGGGATGGAGGGAGAGGGAGAAGGGAAGAAAGGAGGAAATAGAAGGTGAAAGATAGAGGGAGGGAGAGAGAGAGAAAAGATGAGTTGGCGGGAGATGGTTAGAGACTCCGAGGAGGAAGGGATGTCGTCACACAATATTTGGTGACGATTGTTCGTGACGGGTCCTTCCTTTCGTTCTCCCCGGCTGCGTCTAGCGTTACGCCTCTCACATTCTGGAGGTGGCAAAGGAGCCGTGGCGAACACGAGTTGACAGCGAATCCAAACTAGAACAACCCAATGGAGACGGCTATTATTGTTGTCACACGTCACAAACTGGCTGCGTCTCATGTCGGAGCTCGGATAAGCCGACGCCCAAGGTCCAGTGGGGCTTGGCAAGGTAGAGCAACATCATGTTAAAGGATTTCACCACTTCTCGATGTGAACGACTCTGTCGGCTCTCGAACAGGCAGACGGGAAGAAAGAAGAAGAAGAAAAGAAGAAAAAGAACAAGAAGAGAATACAGTTAACACGAGAAAGATGAGGAGAAACAAATGAAGAAACAGAAGTGTTTGCAAATCTCAAAGGGCAAGCATTTTTCATGATTGACATGTTTTCTTTTAAGAACTGGTTCTTTACCATAACAAGAACTTCAAACTCGTATAAAATTGCAAAGTTTGTTATTTGGTTGAGTTGTTTCGCTGTCGCCTCGTCCCATGCTCATTGCGCAAAACAAATACGAATCTACACTACTTCATACGCAAGACATATTCTGAATTTTGCAACAAACAGATCGCTGAGATGTAACAAAGATGAACATGAGTAACATGACATTTTGTCCCCGCGAGGCACAACGTTCATGAGCGATGCCATGTCAGCCTTTTCAGCGATCTTATCCTGTCGTTGAACTATGAGCTCTGAACTATGATGGCGCTGTCAATGTTACTCTGCGAAAACGAGATAAGGGCAAAGTTTATTTCGGCAGCTTCAACCTACGAGCCTCGGGCTGTCGAACCGATACGATGTCGTCGTATCCTCGCATCGAATCCACCGCGATGGTGTTCTCTTTCCGGAAGCTATGCCAGAAAAACGTGATCTAAACGCCAGCTTAGCTTTGGAGCTATTTGTTAACAATATGATGATATTTGAACTGTAGTGGAACTACGTGTCTTGTTGTGTATCATCTCAGTTAAACACTTTTAACAAATCGATATTCTTTTATATCTCTTCAGTTCCACTTGACGTCGTGGAAAACTGTAAAAAAGACACTTTTTGGACTTTGGACGACAAGTTTAAATTAACTTCGTGTTCTAGAAATTGTCGCATTAAGTTATGGGTACTCTTTGCTGCAGAAATCACCTCCTTTTCTCCCTAAAATGGCAACCATGAATTTTACTGCGCACTCTGTTATGGAGAATAGATTCGATAAAACTGGATACATTCATTACATGTGCACAAAATATAGTATAAGTACAAACGTTTGACAATTTGAGGCAGAAACATTTAATTCTTCTCTTCTAAAATTCGTTGCAGATTTCATGGCTCAATTATGCATCTTGCATTTACTGTTTGTAGATTTTTGAGTTTGACATTTTTTTAATGATATCATTTCCATTATCAATGTAGTCATCGTTTTTGTATCCAAATACCGTCCCACCCAGAGTATATCAAGACAATTATCACTAACTTGCTAACCATCAATATCAATACCCATATTTTCGCCAACCAAATATGTTTTTCGCCTACTCAGGTATATTCATTTGCCGATTGCACACGTTGTTTGTTTCTTTGTAGGAGAGTGCCATTATAATCTTGTAGTATTGTCCGCTTTGGCTAGCTTCGAGATCACACAGAAACCGAAAATCTAATGTAGTGCCACTTGTATTTCCCCTAGGACGGGAATGTGACAGGTTTGGCTGAGGACGATCTCGTAGCGGTCTGTCGCAAGAAATGAAAAGTGGTCATTTCATGGGATTGACTTCATCTTACTTTACAGAAGATGTACTTATATACATCTCCCTCACTCTTTCTCCTTTTCTCTGTGTTTTTGTCTACCTCTCACTCGGACGTATCCCACTTTCCTTTTTCCTCTGGGGAGCTGTACCTTCCAATATCACAAAAACACTTTGGTTGTTGCATCTACAGTGTTTATCAAGATTGAAACTATTTCCTTCAATGAAAAGAATACCTACCAATTTCTAATCACATTTATCAAAAGTATTGCCTTTCGCTCTTATTTTCTTTTATCTTTCTCTTTCTTTTAATACGCCAGGCAAATATAAACACTTTAATCGTCTGCAGAATATCGGTTTGAAAATCAAGGGTATACATGCCACAAGTGGGCTTGTAACGTTTACTCAAGTGATCACATTTTAAGTACTTGTAAGAAAGAAGTTATCTTCGAAGTGTAAAATTACGTTGCCCAGCATTTCGTTAGTACACTAATAGCAAGGCACGACCTTGCAGTGTTCAGGCGATTTCACGCAGACGTGAAGATAACGGATGTAACGGTCACCATGGTAACTGAAAGAAGACAAACACGAAAGAAAAGATGAAACAAATAAACGATGAAGTGTAGCAAGCAGACACAAATTTCATCTTTTGTGGAAGAACTCGAAAGCGTCTTGTACGTGTTGCATGCATGACAGGTTTTACTAACACCAGAAACGGATCCCTGATACGAACTAATGAAAATTACGCTAAATTATGAAATTATACTCACACACAATAAAACAGGCACACACACACACACACGCACGCTTGAGCAAGCAAAACAAAAGCAATAACGAAACACGAGGAACTTACATTGCTTGCTTGCGTCAAAACAAGCGATAACATTTGGATTTTACAACGCCATTTCGATTTCTCTTCTCTCGAGAGTCTTTGGTTTAATGAATTCAACTCTTCAAGTGCAAAATGCAGGGTATTAGTGACGTTTTCCCTACCACTGCGACTTAAATAATCATCATGTGTGTTCTATGGGGAGAACAGAGTAAAAGTGCACTGAAATGCTGTCCCATTCTTCAAGAGCCCTCATTGAAACTGAATTAATTTGATCCCGCTTCTAACGAGAGACCTCGACTATACCTTACTCTGCTATGGTATATGAAGGCGTTGTAAAGAGCCGATCCCATTGGTTGGTTTTGGCAGACCACGAAGAGCTTTTCACCAACCACACTTTAGAGTTCTTGCATTGATACCTCTCTTAAAGGCTCCATCTAACTTTCCTATGGCTCAATTTTGCAAACTGTAGAACATTACTGCGCATGCGGTATAATGGTGTTCGAGTAAAGGCAGATGCAATCTAGAATACCATTTTCTTTTTTGATAATAAACATGTGACTGTCAAAAAAGGACATCGGTAAACAAATGCCACGGTTCACAAATTGATTTATTCTAACATTGGTCCAAATGGGAAGAATAAAAGGACAAATCACATTATAAACACAGTTCAGCGTAATTTTTAAAGATTATTCTGGTTTGATTAATTTTTGTGTTTTACCACTCATTCTACCGAATCTTCGTAAACTGTAATCTATACTAGATACATGTATTATAGAAATAGAAGAATGTGGAATCGTACAGCTCAGCTTCCTCAAATTATGGACACAATGTGAAATGATTATGCCTTTAATATTTTCTACTTACCGGGAAATGACGTCATCAAGAAGAGATGAAGTAAAAGAAAGAGATGAGTTGCTATTGCAAACCAACTTATTAGTAGTGTGAAGGTCGCAGTATTGGGTGACATTCAGTAGGAGGCTCTGTACAAACTATGGTCCTCAAGGTTAGAGGAAGTTTCAATGTCGTTTGAAATTAAGACTTGTTTGTGCAGACAGGACGGAGGGGGGGGGGGGGGGGGAGTTGCTCTCACGGTGCCCCCTCTCGAATTAACGTCCTGTAATATGATTTGATGTTTTCCTTTCTGGCCACTTCGATTTAAAGCTTGTACAGTAGTACCCCCTCGAGGCGGCGGCTGCATTCCCCTGCTACGTCTACCCCTTCACCCGCGGGCAAGCATCAACACCTTATTCCTTTTTAATCTTCGGGAGCATATGTATCCTCAAGACATACCGTCACGACTATTTCCTGATGTAGTTACTCCTCTCTAGTCCTATATCTCCCTTCTCTCACTCCCTGTCTTTGTTTCTCTATCTGTATTTTTGTCTGTCTGTCTGTTTGTCTGGCTGTCTGTTAGCATTTCTCTTCTCTTCGTCTTCCCCGTCTCTCACTAGCACGAACACATAAAGTATACACTTGTATGGCTCTCTCCTCGGTCCCTTGTAACTCTTGAAAAATAGAGATATATGAGTATATACAAAGGATATGAGTTATCTATCTATCTATCTATCTATCTATCTATCTATCTATCTATCTATCTATCTATCTGTCTTTCTCTCTCTCCGTCTCCCACAAGTAGGCCTACACGAATAGAAACATACACTGATGAAAGTCTCTTTTTCTCTTTCTCACTCTCTCTCTCTCTCTCTCTCTCTCTCTCTCTCTCTCTCTCTCAATTGTACTTTCTCTTTCTATCCGGCAATCCACCTGATGTGGCGAATATTGTACTTCTATTTGTGACACCGCCTTTATTAATAAAAACCTGTTTTCAAAGAAAGCGCGCTCTTGTTAATTGTTGATGAGGTGGGATGTTTGACTCTTAAAGTATTCTCATGAGGAAGGGGTGATTCCTGCCCAGAAGGAATATTTCCTCGTAACTTCCTGTTTTTGTTACGATAAATACCTGTGCAGCAGGTGGAAGGGGGAAACGGAGGACATCCGTTAGGGTGACTTCTGTAGGATGATAGATCAGTTAGTTCTGTTTTGATCCTCTATCACCTAATAAGTACTTGCATTCTGTTTTCATTCTATGGATTACAAAAAGTTACACATGATAACAACCCTTGTTTTTAGATACCCTAGCAAGTAATTGGCTGCCTTGCGTAATGACGTAAGAGTGGTTTTGAGTTGATCTATCACACCCTTTGTGTAATGACGGGACAAATCGTTGCGTTGAATCAAAACAATAATGTTTTCCACCTTCTCATCCCCTCTAGTCCTCATTTCAAAAGATCTTCATCAATAAGCACAAGGAAATCTTCAGTGGACCTGTATGCAGGAGTGTAGATGTGTTATCTATCTCTTTTTTTTTTTTTGTAAATGAAGGGAGTGATGTGTTTCACGTATGCGTGACATGCCACATGAAGTTATGTGAATACATATATGCTTGTGGTGTGTGTGTGTGTGTGTGTGTGTGTGTGTGTGTGTGTGTGTGTGTGTGTGTGTGTGTGTGTGTGTGTCTTTCTCAGTTTCTGTGCGGTGTGTGGTTAGGTGCGACATGTGTTCATTGTAAAGTGACCTACCATTCATTGCCGAAATAAGTTTCTCTTCTCTCCTACCACCCACAGGAATTGACGAGAATTAACCTTCACTGAATTTAAAATTTACATGAAGCCCAGAACAGCGGGAACACAATCTCCAAGACTTGAAGAAACGTCAGCAAGAGCTGTAGCTAGGGTTTGTTTGCCACGCACAAACACGCACACACACACACACACATACACACACACACATGGAACCACGGAAGTAGTTTAATGCACCTGATCTACCACTGTCTTCAACATTGGAATCCTGTAGCCTCCATTGGGAATAACCAATGGGACTCAAACAAACTCCTGTTCCTAAACTGGAGCAAAAATACGACATGCATGACGCTGTGGATGATTCTCTAAACCCCTGCAGATCAAACACAGAATGCGTCTCTAAATTATCTCCTTTACACAAATAGTCGGTACTTACTCCTCAACATGCCAATACCCCCCCCCCCCCCATTTCCCTCTATTCCGCAGCCTTTTTATAGCACGTCCCCATGGGGAGGTTCGTGTTACACACATTAAGCCGTTTACCTGAACGGAGCGACACGATGCGTACATGCCGATGACAAATACGTGTAGCGCATTATCTAAATACTGGAACACCGCGGAAAAAATATTCTACCTGTACAGAAGGTCTGTGTATGATCCTCAGGCACAACCCCGCAACCCCGCAAACCATGGAGAATTGTGTGATGTTTGCTAATACTTGCTTGGTGACCTAGTTACTTTCGCTTTTGACTTTTTGCTCTAAGATGCTGTTATAACCTCACCCTGATCGGCAAACTGGAACACTCTTCTGGTAATCCCTTCTCGATAGTCTCCTGTTTTGATACCGGGGTTTGGGGGGTGAATATTTTCGACACATCACTTCCACAAACTCTATCCAGGTCACCATTTCCTTTTTGTATGGTCTGTCTGTTCGTTTGCTGCTTCCCTATCAAGTCTTTTTTCCCTCCCCTTCCCCTCACTTCCTTTGCTTTCATGTGGTGTGGTAAACATGTTTCTTGCGCGCTTCTATCTAAATGTCTCCCTCAAAGGTTTACAATATAATCGCCAGAACCAATGTTAGGACCACTAATCTCTGTAGAAAGCATCTCTATAGAAGGTAAACCTCCTATTAGAGATCAGTGATTCGGAAGTATGCCTTCATGTCTAACATCCTCGACCAGTCGTTTGAATGCTTTCATAGATTTTGTCCTAAAGGCCTTAAGTCATATAGGTGGATATTTTAACCCTCAAAAATCGTTTGTCAAAGTTTGAATAAAACTTGAATAACGGTTCTGTCGTCAGTCGTATGTCGTACCGGTCAACCACGGTGATTAAAACTGCAACATTGAAAATGAGATGAAATACCAGGCAGCTGAAACGAGACACAGACAAAAGAAGGAATGATTAATTTTAAGAACAACGTTACTGTAACAAACTTGCTTCCGATAATCACGTAAACATCGAGTTCATCGCACGAAGGACACTGAAGGAGCATTTTGATTTTAAACGCCAACACCATGGTGACGTGTTTGCAAAATACTGTGAGCAGGAGAATGTCAGTCTTAATACATTTTCTTTTTCTACCATACCACAAGCACCCGAGGTTGCCAACATTAATTTTCATTAATTATTTCTTCTTCTATTTTCTTTTCCTTTCATTTTTGCATTGACCTTTTGATGCGTAAAACCGTTTTGTCAAATTCTCTAGGAAGATTGAACATGAGCGAATTTTCCCGACAAAATATTTCTTGTCGGCTACGCGTTGAAAAATGGCTGCCCTGAAGCATAAAAGACATTACGATCATCGATTTATTTTGAATTTTAATGGTATCTTGAGTTTTCCTTCTTTCTTTCCTTTTTCTCCAACGCTTTCATGCCACCGTGGAGTTGTTTGCCAGGAAAATTTGCTCACCAGCCGAGGTCCAGGTGTGGCAACCTCGCCCCCAGCGGTTTTCACGACAATGTCTATAGACGTTCCTTTTGCCGACGAAAAAAGGAGTTACAGAGAGACAGGCATCATTATGTTTGAAATGAAAATATGATGACAAAAGAATACAGAGGGAAAGAACGAACCAATCAGGTGGCGTATCAGTGTCCATTGAAAAGGGTTGCCAGGTGGGTCTGCACTTTTACGAGTTTATCGAAAGGCATCAAGATAAGATAAGAGTATCTCTGTATGCGTTTTCCATCACACTGAATGCTCAAGGTGTCATAATGAACACAACAGAGGCCAAAAATTGATGTACAAAGTGATACAAGGTACTTTTGAATTTTGCTTGAGAATTTGCAAAGAAATGTTCGTACACAAGACATGCGAGATAAGCTAATTCTACCTAAGAAACTGATTATAATATTTTCTTTTTTGTAGGGTCTTAATTTGTTGGAGGCAACAAACATAGAGGTTTAACACATCAGCTGCAAGATGTCATCGTAGCGTAGCGTTTATATCAAAATTTTAAAATCAAAATTATGAATAGATTGCATGATTTAATTTAGTTCAGTTTAATTCAATTCAATTTAGTTGAATTCAATTCAATTCAATTCAATTCCATTCATTTCATTTCAATTCCATTCCATTCATTTCATTTCAGTTCAGTTCAATTCAATTCAATTCAATTCATTTCAATTCAATTCAATTCAATTCAATTCAATTCGATTCAATTCAATTCAATAACAATATTCTGTTTAAAGCAACATTGTTAAAGGTCTAATGTCATTATAAGATTTAGTCATCTCTGCATGATGTAACTGATGCCTGGGTGTCGATGTGTGGTGCCAGACTTTTGAGCTCAAATCCTCTCTGTCTGTCTGTCTGTCTGTCTGTCTGTCTGTCTGTCTGTCTGTCTGTCTCTTTCTCTGTACTCCTTCTCTCTGCCCCTATCTGCCTATCTCTGCATTTTCCTTTCGATTTGTCTCTCTCTCTCTCTCTCTCTCCCTCTTTTTCTGTCTATTGTTCTGTCTCTCTTTCTTTCCAAAGGCGGCTCACGTCTCTTCACAACATTTCTCGGAGGTATATTCGGGAATTTTCCTGAGCATTGATCAACAATTGATGGATTATACGCTATTAAGGGTCCGGTGTGTTTGCCAACACAAAATAACGACAATACCAACATGGCTTATTTCGAAGAATGTTTCAAAATGATTTGCGTAATTAGAAATGGTAGGTAATGAATATTTGTCAAAGTCGCTACAGTGCACTCAGTCATCTAACGACTACTAGGAATCACCCATAGCTCGACTAGGTCAGTCAATTTCATTTATGAGATTCTATAGTACGTATGGAATTCGTGGAAGTGTACAAATTCAATGACACATGATATCCGACTGAAATTGGACACGATAACACTAACATAACTTTGCCAGAGCATAGAGTGAGAGAGTGAGAGAGAGAGAGAGGGAGAGAAGGAGAGAGAGAGAGAACCAGAAATATTTAGATAGAGAAGTGAAGAGGCAGAGACGGAGAGAGATACTCCGCAAAAGATGTTAACTGCCTTTAAGATATTGCCTTCGTGAAAATTTATACAATATGTATCTTTATATTATATATACTTAAGTCTTCGTGTTCTTTTTGTCCCTTGTCGTCTCTCAATAACTCCCTTTTCACCCACCGAGCCTCCTCTATCCCCCCCCCCCATCTTTCCCCCCTCTCTCTCTGTCTCTCTCTTTGTTCACAGATGGACATGTCGCAAGTATTCAAGCTCTATAAGTACGAGTGAACTTTGATTAAAAATATCCAAAGAAAAAAAGAGAATAAGATTGCTCCCGATATAGTATTTTATGACAAACAAGTATTCCATTTCATCCCAAATGAGACACATCTGTCATTGACTGTTCTGTCAAAACATTTTTTCTCCTCTCCTTCTCTCACACAATTCGATATCGATACTTATGCTATCGATTCTAAGATCGATTTCACAGACGACTCGCATCATGTTTCTCACGCAATAACCACACTTTGTACAGACATGCTAACATTACAAGGTCTTCAGGGAGGCCATTCTCGAGTATTAAATCATTTGATCACTTGCATGTTTCACAAAAGTTACATCACATTGAGGTTTGAGTGAGAAAGAAATAAAAATAGAAAGAGAAATAGAAAGAGAGAGAGAGAGAGAAGAAAGAGGGAAATGTTGGGATGCGTTTTGACGACAGTCATTAGTCTTAACTTTCTGTTGTCTTCTACGAGAAGAAAATTTAAAAAAAGTTTTAAAACTGATTGACGGACTTTTTTTGAAAGACCATAAAACAAGAGATCACAATCCGACAAAGGTATTTTGAATCTACATGTGATGGTCGGAAAGAAAAAGAATTCATCAATTCAATTCAAATTGTAAACCATCAAGCTTTAATCACTTCTGTACATCATGAGTCAAGAAAGCAAGAAGAGGCAAGCGAAGGACGAGAATCATTTCATAAATCAGTCTCAGAATATATTTGCCACTGAAGTTGATGGCTGACAACCTACCGCACACAAGGACAAAATGAAGGATCATGTTCTAACAGGGGAGTTTTGCCATGTTTTGCCACTTTGATATAATCTGTGCTGAAAAGTGTAAGTGAACATTGTGTCACAGTTGACTTAGATTACATACAGACACACATGCAGGCACTTATTCTGGTATAGAAGAGACAACGCTTTGTACCCAGTGGAAAAGGCGCTCTAAAAATATCAACTATTACCATATCAAAAAACAAACTATGAATGTTATTACTATTCTTATCTGAGCGACATATAGCGCTTGAAATCTTGAATTCGAAATTACTACAAATATACGACAATCCTTGGTATCATGGCACTGTCAACAGTTAATGATAAAAATGATAATTGTAATATAACAACAACAGTAATAATAAAAATAAAGATAAATAGGGGTATTCAAAATGCCACCTGCAATTTGTCTGACTGCTCAAAGGGCATGAAAATTCCTCATCACAGATGCCAGTGAAACCAGATTCTTAATATTGTTCCCGTTTGTTCTAGTTAACCAGTTTGCTGCTTCTAATGTCTAATGGTAACAAATGGAATACCAGCATCTTATTGGTGGATGCCTTGTTACTTTCATGACATTTGCGAGTATTGTCAGTTGTTTCGTGACCCAGGTATTTACCTGATAGGAATCTTTTCTCTATCAAATAGGACACACTTAAAAGCACGAAAAGAGTTTCACCTGTGGTTTCCGCGGGAAAACCATCCCAAGTGAGCTCCCCGTCCCTCGATTCAACCAGGAGCTGATTGGATAATTGATTCTCTTGTCACGTTTGATGATCACCAATTTTACAAGTTATGCGACATTTCGTTCCATCAGTCAATTCATTTCGCCCATGTATGTTATCTACAATAGTGCCCCCAAAATGTTCCGATGAGCCCCGGATATTTTTCTATCAAATTTCTCGTTGATTTTGGTGGCATTTTTGTCTAGTTGTTGCAGCAAGCACAGGTTCACTAAACTCTACACTACTATTTTCCTCTTTCACTCAAGCAGGCATGAATTGTATAGTAGATGAGCAAAATGTTCACATTCTTCTGACCAAAAACAAACAAACTTAACCGACTTTTGCCACCTCTCCTTTCCTCCGACGATGAAATGTAGCAATAATACAAAAGGACATTCCAATTGAATGTCCAAGTGTTTTACGACACCGATTCATCCGAGTCTAGCGATGTTTCAGTGACCCAGAAGGGATCTTACGGCTGCTTTCAACGTGTGATCAGAAACGGGCCCCACGCGTTTATCGAACTTAATCACGGAACCCCATGGGTGATGGATTACTTGCTAGAGCACACTTATCCCCGACGCGCGATAAACATTGAATCTTCGTCTACTACTTGACCTCCTTGAGCAATTTATCGTTTCTCCCCCCCCCCTTCTCTCTCTCTCTCTCTCATTCTGACCCCATCATCTACAAAGTTGCACAGCACTGCTACTGAATTGTTAAAGCAAATCAATATTAATCACAGAGCAGTTATATATAAACACAGAGCAATCATTAGAATAGAATGGAGTAGAGCAGTCATAATATGTAAATATAAATACACGTCGAACAAGGCCTCTTTACACAAACACACGTTCGCACAAACACACACCAACAAACACATTACATTAACAACCACACAACACATTTCATACAAGGAAAAATCTTACCTGACTTCTTCTTATTCCGTTCAAACATATCCAAAATAAAACTTAAAACTAAATAATTGACAAATGAATATTGAACTATATAAAATGAAACGGCAGCTCATGATCCTTATCGTTTCTCGCCATACTCAATTCAACACGCACTTGTCTGTATCCTTGAAATAACAGAATCAATCTCAAGTTTTTAGTGACATGAGGTAACTAAAGAAATTAGCACTTCTTCTTTTTCAGTCCATATCAAACCAGTGCGGATTTCGAAGCAATACTTGGTTATCATTTTGTTTGGGGTTTTTTGTTATCTTGTTGTCTTTGCTGTACATGCATAATGTTCTTGTGCAGGTGCGTGTATGTTAGGAATAGGTTTAGGTAAATGTGTACGTATATATGCATATGTATGAAAAAATGAAAATAGAATGAGCATGCGAATGCAATTGTGAATTATCGAATTATTATTGTTATTATCATTAAATTTATTCGGCAATTCAACATACAATACAAGCGGACATAGAATACAAACAGAAAATCGTATTACATGACATAAAAATTGTGATGATTCCAGGTGCATGCCGCTGGTTGCCAGGGGAGGAAAAGGCAAACTTAATCACCGAGGCTCAAGGCCTTCCTCCCCGACAGTGCATGAACCCAGAATCAGCTATATCAATGTAAAACAGTTACAAACATTATTAAATAATACATTGTTACATAAAAATGCACTAAATTGTGATCCTGTATGTGAAAAGTGGTGAAGAGGTCTTGATCTCACAATCCACCCTACTGGAAAGAACACAGTGTCCCACAGTGTGTTCACTCTGTGTTCACATAGTTGACTATGTGAAAACGATCGAATTTAACAGTGTGAAGATTATTTCACACTGTGATGTGGTTTTCCACAGGGTATTAACATATTAATATTCCGTTTCACACTGTGAACTGATGATTCGCACTAAAACGATTCACAATGTGTTCACACTGTTAAAATGCTCGAATTAAACAGTGTGGAGAGATTTCACACTGTGTTCACTATGTGTTCACATTGTGTTTCACATTGTGATTCACACTGTGGGCCACTGTGTTCTCTCCAGCAGGGCACAATGCTCATGGAAATCAATGGCGATAAGTATACATGCAAGACAAATGCTTACCCGTTTGAGATACGTTAGAAGAACAATAACAAATGATTCAATTTTATTAATGAGAGAAAGATGAATAAATAAACAAATACAAGCATTGAAATATAAAACAGATAGATAAATAAATGAATTGAGTAAGTACATACCGACACCTCTCTAAACCATTCAATTAGATGCAATTTCATTTTCCCCCGATAATCTCGTTTTGTCCTGAAATTAAGACAAGATGTCATGAGTATGCCTTCAGTGATCTTTGCTAGATGTGAAGCTATTCTCCTACCGTGTCTATAAAAGAAGAATAAGAAAAAATATGGTAAATGGAACAGGATAATCTAGCGAGTGCAAATTTCGTCTCATATGAGACACTGAACAGTAGCCGGTAATGTAATATGTTGCTTCATGCAAAGGAAACAACAACAACAACAACAACAACAACAACAACAACAACAATATGAAATGGATCAGATTCTTGACCAAGCAATATCATCTTCTTCGCTACCCTGATATATGAGGAATTCCAAGCAAGGCGGAGAAACTTCTTGAAACATAAAGGTTTGATAAACCATTATCTGTTTTACCTGCATAGTAAAGACATATCACACACACACACACACACACACACACACACACACACACACACACACACACACACACACACATCTACACACACACACAGCATTATACTTGCACACAAGTACCTTCTCCATCATGATATTGAACACAATTACTAAAAATATATGATAATGTTATCATTGAAAGGGAGAAGAGGAGGTGAAAACAGAATGGGAGAAAGTGAAAGAAGACTCTTAGCTTTCTTGATTACACCAAGAGGAATAATATGAAATCAGATGATGTGCTAACATCTCCAATCGGTGAGATTCAGGAACGGAAATTGTATGTGGTATCTATATTGTCATCCTCGGGATAGGGAACAGAAAAAAAGAATATTGGAGGGGAAGAGACGGAATACAATGACCATGAATAAGAGAGAGAGATCGAGAGATCAATAAGTAAGGAGATGGAAAGAGAGGGTGGGTGAGGGAGAAAAAAAAAGAGAGAAAGGGAGATGGGGAAAGAGAAGGACGAAAGAGAGGGAGAGAGAATCGAATATAAGTAGTGAGACCAAAACGGCCAGCCGTTTGTGAAGCAGTGCCAGTTCAATACCGCCTGTGCAGCTCAGCCCGCCGACTATAATAGAGATTATGTCTCCCTACAACTCGTGTATCGCTGCGGGCAACATTGCCTTTCATGTTTAAGGTGGGGGTGGGGAAGAGAAAAAAATAAGGTGAACGCCGTTCGTTTGCTGGATGAGAGATAAAGAATTCAAAGTGTAATCCGTTTCCCCCCAAATCAAATTTTTTACCCCGCAGCTGTCAAAAGCGTGGATGGGCGGCGACGATTTCTGGCGATCACGCGCCAAAAGCCGGACAAAGTGACAGCTAATATTGTGAAATCTTCCTCACAGAACGTAATCATCTTCCAAGCTTAAAGGAACCGATCACCTTCTCAAAGAGGGGGAGACGGATAAAGTGAAAATCAAAGAGACGGGCAGAGGGGGAGTGAGGTAAATTTCATATACAGTAGATGATCGACAGAGTTCGTGTGAATAGGGAAGATACTTTGAAAAAAAAAATACTTTGAAGACATGAGCTGGTACTAGGATTGTAGAATTGACATTATTGTTATTGTTACCTACCCTCGCTCTTCTATCTCATTTCCTTTGGATTTGTCTTTATATACCTTCTGTTTATGTGTGGGATGTACTTTCCTATGAGACCAGAAATGGAAGCGCATCTGACGACATAAAGGACAAAAAATATCATAATGTGTTAATTGACCATGACACACAGATACTTTAAGTGCCTGGTTTGGTGGCTACTAATCAGAGTTTCTCCACTTTAACAAGCAAATTTGAAATACTGGTGTTGTGTGAACGCTGTAAACATGCTACTACAGCTACTAGAAGGATAGATTGGGAGCATATTTATGTGAGGATCCTGAAACCCACATGTTTCTGTGTGTGTGCGTGTGCTTGCATGTGTGTGCGTTGTGTGAGAGTTTTTGTTGGCACATGTGTAATGGTGTGCATGATGGTGTGTGTGTGTGATTGTGTACATGTGATGTTGTGTGTTGGTGGTGGTGGTAGTATAATGTGATGCAAGGTGTGGCGCTGAGTACGATGCGGCGTGTGATACTCGAGTACTACTGTGTGTTATGTTGTGTGTGTTGGTATGTGCCATGGTGTATATAATGTTGTGCGTGTGTAATGGTGTGTGTGATGGCAGGTGTGATGGCAGGTGTGATGCCGTGCGTGTGCTGTATGTGATGCTGTGTGTGTGATGCTGTGTGTGTGATGCTGTGCGTGCGTGCTGTGTGTGTGATGCTGTGTGTGTGTGTGCTGTGTTTGATGCTGTGTGTGATGTTGTGTGCGGTGGTGGTGTGTAATTAACTATGATGTTGTGTGTGATGGTACGCGTGATGGTGTTTGTGATGTTGTGTGTGAATGTACGTGTGATGGTATTGATGTTGTGTGTGATGGTACGTGTGATGGTGTGTCTGATGACATGCATGATGGCATGTATGATGGACAGCGTAAGAGATGGTTTGTTATGGTGTGTATTATTGCGATTGCTTGTGTTTGTAAATGAAGTATAATGGGTGTAGGGCAAGATGGAGTAGGATTCAGGAACGATTATACTTTACAACTTATCATCTGTCTCTGACAGGTCAGAGAAAGCGCTCTCTGCTCTAAAAAAAGAGAGAAGAAAGAAAGAAATGGAAGGACGTTCAGGGAAGCTAGTGTTGATTTGATATCATACACAGAGAAGGGCGAAATACGATAGTAATAGCTAGACAAGTTTGAGAGATTACATAAGTATTATCTGAAAGAAAAAGGAAAAAAATGTAAAGTGGAAACCAAAGACATCTCTTGAGAACATAATAAATGTTAACAGATGATTGCTTAAGCGTGCTGCAGTATGTATGATTTGAGAATGCTTGTAAGTTATGAAGTTATATATTGTTTAACTGGTGATTTTGCCTGTATGCTAATATTTGTGATGTTAATGCTTTTTTTAATCTTCTGTTCCTATTTCTGTCTTGGATACACTGTTGCGAGATTCGAAAGTAAGGATGGGGATTTGGCTGAGCGGAATTTGAGGAATGACTAGCTTCTCATTTTTTTTTTTCATGTGATGTCTTTAACAGACTTTTAAAAGTAATTGAAAGAGAGCGGTGCGCTAGGTAAAAGTAAATGTTCACAAGCTTCTTACAGGCAAATCATAAGTACGTATAGATGACAGAATATTGAGACTTCCCCATGCCCTCAAACCTAATGCTCTTTTCGTTACATTTCTTTATATCAAAGTATTTCAATGAGAGAAATATCAAGTGTGCATAATGGTAAAAGTAAGGGGATCAATCTAATCACTTTGTATGCAATGTACACAAAACACTCACATACAAGTCTATTATATCAATGACCCACAGTCCATAAGAAGCATTGTAAAATCTTCATCACACCATACGCAATGTGTTCTCATGTGCGGCGGGATCTCATTATTACAGTCTGCGAATCTGCCTGTATCTTAAAAGAAAAAAAAAAGAGCAAATCGATTTTCAGTCGAGAAGTATGTTGTAAACAACTTAGTCTGATAAAAATGAACTGAATTCGAGCATTTCTCAGGGGCAATCCAAATAGATACATTATGACAAGTTCTAATGAATCTCCCTCGCTCGGTTCTTCACACGCTGACGTCACAATCTGAATTCTGATCTACTTTCTCTAAATCAAATCAGCGAATCCGGAATGGTCAAAGTATCAAGGATCACGCCCATGGACATAGTTAGGATGAGATTAAAGCCTACGAGCACCGGCGCTAGCACGAGGAAAG
Organism: Diadema antillarum; assembly: GCF_040938485.1. NCBI lineage: Eukaryota > Metazoa > Echinodermata > Echinoidea > Diadematoida > Diadematidae > Diadema > Diadema antillarum. The sequence continues at coordinate 454,696 of NW_027271669.1, forward strand.
AACCTAATTAATGAGCGCTATGAAATTCAGGAAAGAGAGGACTTCAATATTATCTATCTTTACACACAGTAGGAAGGATTGTCATCGGTACGACTTGGTACTGGTAATTCAACAGGCGCCAGTTTGGGTTTCTTCCCGATCTGGGCGATACGCCCGCTGGAGGCGTAAGAAAGAACCTAACACGCCTTACTCCTAGTTACGGCCTTGATTCGAGCCCGATAATGAGCGTACACTTTTTGTGACCCCGTCAACAGATTTCAGCTGCGAGGGATATATTAAATTCGATCAGTTACTATCCATATAGCGCCCTCATCTTTTTAATATAAATATTTGAAAATCAAATTCCATCGCGTTTTATGAAAGAAGTGGCTATTTGTATATGTTTATAAACAAACAAATAATAATATAATCTTTCAAAGGGTGTGACACATGAATTTATGAATGAATAAAATAAACAACAATATCTTTTCAAGATTATGTCATACTGTTTTGTTTCATTATCATCAGACACGTTATGTCATGTAATATTTTGATATATTATACATGTCCATAGACATTATATAATCAACCGATGAGTTGGCCATTTGTTTGTTTGTTTGTTTATTTTTTGATGTAGTTTGTTCATTTCTTTAGATCAGGAAATCCAAAAGTGATTATCACCTTTGGATCTCCTGATAAACTGCTTATTGTTTCGTAAATACGTTAGATTTCAGTGGTATTCCTGAGAGCATTGTCACCAAAGAAGTTTAACCACGGGCTATGGGAAGTTGGGGACTCTTCTGTAATGTCTACGGGGAATTCAAAATCTTGATTTAAAGGGGGTAATCGTCGGATAATCTTCACTTCCTTGAAATGATATCAACAAAATAGTGTCGAAATTTTAGAATAATGACAATAATAAAGATACAGAGGAGGCCAATGGAAAAATTACCCAGCGGGGAAAAAACAAAACAAAACAAACAAACAACAAACAAAAACACACACACACAAACCTGACTCCCGCTACTGGACAGGTATTAGACAGGTAAGATATACAAAACCGGATATTACTTTTTGTTTTTCATTTTTTTTCTCAGGTTTCGCTCATAAAAATCCTGAAGATCCATCGAACGTTTTGAAAAATTCATTAAAGTAATTGTTTGCGCCCCCACACATACACACACTTAGCGTATAAGTCTTCCTCTTCATTTCATTTCATTTTTATTTCATTTCCGGCCAAAGCATATAATATGACAATTTCATATAAACAAATTAAGTACAATGCAACTTTTACATTTCCAAATGTACTTTGGAAGATAGTTGAAGATATACATGGACAAAATGTGACTGAATCATAACAAAGAAAAGGTCGGAAATGGAGGGGACTGCTAAAAGCCAAGCTTGAAGGATGCAGTCCCCTCAAGAGTCGTGAAAATTATAGTAATAATGCCTCTTTGTATTGCATGCGTTGTTGCTTGTGTTTATAGTGTTTGTTACAAGTTATGCTGTGTGAAATGTGGAAACGAATATGACATACAATGTACATACAAGCTGAAAATAATTTTCGAGAAGGCAACGTTGGACGCATATTTTTATCAAAGAAGGGTAAAGCTAAAAAGAATCATTTATATGTTTCCTTTTCAAAATTTGCATGCTGAACCATGGTTACTGCTTACACTTCTTCTTTAGAGTAATTTGAGTCATGCAAGAAAAAACTTAATTATCGACTGATACGTTTCTCTCTAATTGCTGCACAACGACATAAATCTACACAAACACACACATACATACGCACAGACATACATACACACATAATTTACAATGCATACGAACACACACACAAGCACATTTTAGTCCCTAAGACATTATTATCCTTAGTATTGTGTTTCTGCTACTGACAGATAAGAAGACGTATTGACAATGATGACGATTTGTTGTAAACACATTTTTTTTTCTTTCCTCTCCGATGTCATCGATTAAGAAGCGGCCTTACCGAGTGTCTGTGTCAAATTAGATCAAGCGATGCAGAAATTTGCCGAGACAAGCTAAATGTCAATAAAGGAGGGAATGGAATGGGAGGGGTGACAAAACAAAACAAACATGTTGCAACAAACAAGAAGCGGAGAAAAATAGCCGAGAAGGTGATTTGATACGGGCATGGCAATCTGGGTTATTAGAATCAGCAAAACAAGTACACAGATGTAAACGAAACTCTGAAAAAAGAGGGGAAAACAGGAGTAAATCCGGAAAACCTGAAACTTGACTTAAGGGTGGGGAGAAATAAGATCATGGAATAGGGAACTAAACTAAAACGGTTGGAGAGAACGTGAAATGGACACGGAAGAAGAGAGAGGAATAGAGGGAGAATGATAGAAAGGGAGAGAGAGAGGGAGAGAGAAATAGATGGATGGCGAGATATATATTATATGGAAAGATATATATATATATATTTGGAAAGAGAGGGAGAGAAAGAGAAGTCGGTGAACGGACAGAAAGACACTGTCCGGGTTAGCCTAAATCACCCACCCATCCACATTATCACAATAGCTAATGTGATCTTGGCAGAAGTTGACATACGGTAACTCGACAGAAATGCCGCAAGCATGCAGCCCGAATTTTCTATGTCGGAATGAATTCACTTCACCGTAGGTAATGCTGTTAAAAAGTCTCGCAAAATTGTCTATACGTCGCAGCAGAAATACAAATACTGAAGCCGAAATGCAGCAACAACTAAACATCCTGGATTTTCAAGCAAAGGTAACAGCTTGATGGTGACAGTACCTGCGAAATTTTGAATTCGATAATAATGATAATAGTGGCTACTTGTATAGTGCACAGGTCCATCCACTTTTCAATGCTTATGGCGCTTTAAAAATGAAAAGATATATATATATATATATATATATATATATATATATATATATATATATATATATACATACATATATATATATATATATATATATATATATATATATATACATGCATATACATATTCAAACATTTCAACAAAGAAGAAAAAGGCAAACAAAATACAAATATATACCAAATAAAGAATATAACGTATACCAATTAAAAATGCAATATTGTTCCAACATTAATGACATACAGCAATTACAGTCCTCAATGTGAAAGGAACAGATAAGTTGTAAGTTTGGATTTGAATGACTCTGTAGATGACAGTTCCCTTAAGAGGTAACTGATTTCACAATTTTGGTTCCATAACGGAGAAAGCACGATCACCCCATCCATGTTTTACTCTGGGTGTTTGGAGTAACAATGTATCTGATGATGAACGTAGCCTTCGTGTCGGATTGCATTTTTGAACAGAATTACTTATGTATACGGGGGAAAAAGAATGAACTGAATGATGTACTATTAACAGAATCTTGAAAATAATCCTTTTTTTTTCTACAGTTAACCAATGCAAGGAACGGAGAACTGGTGATATGGAATCAAACTTATTTGTAAAAGTTAACAATCGGGCAGCAGAATTTTGCAACCGTTGAAGTTTTGTGACATCTTTTTTGGAAGATTACACAACAATGAATTCGAAAAATCCACCGAGAAGAAATGAAAGCATGAATAAGTATCTCAGCTGCAGATTTAGACAAATATTTCCTTATGAAACTTAAATTACGCAGCTGATATCGAACATTCCGCTGAATTTGAGTTACATGACTTCGAAATGATATTTCCTGATCAAATATGACACCTAAATTACGGGCTGTTTTCGACGGAGTAATGCTAGTACTACCGATGTTGACATGACATGATCGATAATCAACTTTTCTTAACATATGCTTTGAGCCCAATAACAAAAACTCAGATTTATCATCATTTAGTTTAAGGCCATTGGATGTAAGTCAGATTTTCAGGTCTTGCAAACATGCTTCGAGTTTTGCAATGGCGGATGACAATGAAGACACAGTGGGTTTAAAAGACAAATAAAGTTGTATATCATCCGCATAACAATGATAACCAATATAATGCTTGCGAAATACTTCACTAATTAGTTGCATATACAGAGAAAAAAGCAGCTGGCCTCCAACAGACCCCTGAGGTACACCAAATTTTGTCATAGTTTTACAAGAGGTATAGAATCACGAATTCTGACATAACGAGATCGATCACATAAGTAGAATATAAACCAATCAAGGACAGTTCCTTTGATACCCAAACATCTCAATCTTTGAATCAGAATAGCGTGATCGACTGTGTCAAAAGCTGAGCTCATATCAAGCATGATAAGAGCAGTGATTTTACCACTATCTAATTCTCTGAACACAATATCTGTTAAGTTGACTAACAGTGTTTCTACACTATGACCAGGCTTGTACGCAGATTGAAATGAATCAAAAAATTCATTATCTTGCAGATATGTTGTCAATTGTGAGAAAACAACCTTCTCAAGCAATTTACTCAAATAAGGTAAATTTGAAATTGGGCGGTAATTTTTGAGACACTCTTGATCTAAGCCTGCTTTTTTCAAAGTTGGATGAATAACTGCTTTCTTACACCCCTGTGGAACTACACCTAATTTCAGGCTAGCATTTATGATTCTTGTGATAACGGGTGCTAAAACTCTGCCACACTTCTTAACCAAATTTGTTGGGATTGGATCAAGTTCACATGATTTGTTTGGTGACTTCTTAATAAGCTTTTCTATCTCATTAACAGTGATAGACTGAAACTCACCCAATTCTGACTTGACTTCACATACAATGTCTTTTGGCTGTTCAAAACGAGTTGGGAAACTCTGTTGGATTGCCACAATTTTATCAACGAGATAATGATTAAAACAATTTGCTAGCTCAACTTGATCACCATGAGTGAGGTGTTCTGGTAAACAAAGGAGATCGCTGTTTTCGGTAAAATAAAACATTAGCAACTTTGTACAACTTCTTTGTATCTTTCCCCACAATCCGTAACCTTTTTTGAATGATATTGTAACTTAGCATCCTTAATCAAGGCATTTACACATCGCCTTTGTGCATGATACATCTGCTTGTGAATCTCCAGTTTTGTGGACCTTGACTGTCTTTCTAACTGTCTGCGAAGCAGTTTTGCTTGAGCTATTTCTGGGGTATACCATTCAGTATTGGGGTGAATTATGACCTTGATTCGTTTCTCAGGTGCCAACTTATCAAGGGTATTAGTGAGTAAGCTGTTATACAAATTCACTTCATCATCAACATTATTAACATGAGATCCAGCTGATATAAGAGATTTAACATGAGTATCAGCAACAATCTCTTGTGGGTTTACAGATTTCAAATTCCGTGTAACAACAATTTTTTTTTTTATACAACGTTTAGGAAGGTTCAATTCACACATTACTGCTGAATGATCTGATATACCTTCCACAACACCAGTATTACAAAGTTGTACAGTGTTACCTTTATGAGTTATAAGCAGGTCTAATACATGGCCTCGATTATGAGTTGGCTCATTAATATGTTGAATCATATTAAAGGCTGACAATAATTCAGAGAACAACTTTGAATTCGAAGTTGATGAGTCCATGGGTATATTGAAATCACCTGCAATCAACAAGTCAGACGAGCAGAGAAGCTGTCTATCAAGAACATTAGAAAACTCATCCAAGAAAATCTGAAACTGTACTGAACTAGGCGGAAGATATACATTGATGAAATGCAACGATTTCTGCATATACTTCAGAGTCATCTGAATCATTTCAAATGTTGTAACATTTGGGGAATCTACAATTCTGACATCTAATTGACTTTTAAACAACACAGCTATTCCTCCTCCTCGTTTGCCAACTCTGGGAATGTGCTTAAATGTGAAGCCATGTGGTGTCCATTGACCAATCGGAGCAGCATCGTTAGGCGTAAGCCATGTTTCACAACCTTTGATCATTCATGATCAAATATATAGGGTTCTAATCTACTAATTCAGCGGTTTTGTTCTTCAACCATCTTGCATTTAACATAGCAAATTTCAAATTCATACATGAAAAATCAGATTTCACAAATTTTCTTTCATGTAACAACTTCACAGTTTGATCCCTTTTTTGTCTTACTGATCTTTTACCTCTGTGAGTCTTTTTCACTCTGTTAATCTGTAGTGCAGTAATCCGTTGCCATGTCACTTCATTAATCCTGATTAGGCACTTACAAGAAGGTTATTATTGCATGACATGGTTATTTTACAGGTAAATATCTATCTATCTGTCGATCTATCGTAGTTGTATTTAAAGTGTAATTCTATAATGTGCTCTTGATATAAACCAACTTGAATACCTGTGTAAAAAAGGGTTAACGAAGTGTGCAGTGTATCTTGTGATATGTACAATATACATAAGTCCGCTTGGTACACCTACGTGCATACTTTATATAACTATGTTCAGTGTACTTATTTCCAATGGATGAATATTGATATTGTGTAAATATTATGGCAAAAGATACAAAAGAAAAAGATAGTGTTTTAGCGTAATTCATGAAATAGATATAACCTTGGCAACCGATTCTGCTTTAGACAGTAGGACAGCGACGGAAATTTGAGTCAGCGAAGTACATGTATATGTCATGAAACTTTGTACGTACATACATGTATTTGCATGACGTGGGTTTGGTGTAATGGCGTTGTGAAAATGGCTGCTAAGGAAAATTCATGTCGGAGACTGTGTGTTTTCAATTCTACTCTGAATAACTTAAGTATCTTTATAAAGGTGATGTCTGTTGTTGGGAATTATCCAGATGGTTGTAGGCTCTGCGTGAGAGAGGCTAAATTACTCTTCTTCTTCTACTTCTGTTCATTCTGCATCCTTCAGTCCTAAAGATTACACTCGATCGACTTCGTACTAGAACTTTTCACCAGGTGATGTTCGTTAACCCCAAAATGAAGTAAGGTTCGTTGATTCCGAGGGTTAATTAATCCGGAAATTAAATAAGGTTCGTTGATTCCACGGGTTAATTAATCCGAGAATTAAATAAGGTTCCTTGATTCCGAGGGTTAGCTAATCCGAAAGTGAAATAAGGTTCATTGATTCCGAGGATCCGTTAATCCGAAGATGAAAAAAAGGTTCGTCAATTCCGAATGTTCGTTAATCCAAACATGAAATAAGGTTCGATGCTTCCGAGGGTTCGTTAATCCGAAGATGAAATAGGGTTCGATGATTCCAAAGGTTCGTTAATCCGAACATGAAGTAGGATTTGTTGATTACGAAGGTTCGTTAATCCGAGTATGAAATAGGGTTTGTTGACTCCGAGGATTCATCAATCCGAAAATGAAAAAAGGTTCGTTGATTCCGATGATTCATTAATTCGAAAATGAAATAAGGTTCGTTGATTCCGAAGGTTCGTTAATCCGAAAATGAATAAGGTTCGTTGATTCCGAGGGTTTGTTTATCCGAAAATGAAATTAGGTTTGTTCATTCCGAGGGTTCAATAATCCGGAAATGTAATAAGGTTTGTTGATAAGGTTCGTCAGTACGGAAAAGAAAAGAATGTGCGTACTAATGAACCTTGGGAATTACAAACCTTATTTGATTTTCGGATTAACGAATCTTCAGAATAACAAACATCATTTCATTTTCAGATTAACACACCTTCGGAGTAACTGACATTATTACATCTTCGGATTTATGAACCTTCGGAATAACATACTGTACCCCCTTTTAACCTCCCTCAATGACATTCCCAACCCTTCGGATTGAAGGTTGTGTATCAAGAAAGCTAATAGATCACCCTCCCAAGTCACCTTCTCCATAATGTGGATACATATGCAAGCAAACGGCAAAGAAAAAAAAAATCGAAAATACGTCGTACACACAAACTGAGGTACTCACAAAGAATTTGCACACAAATACGTGCAATGAAATGATACATGTACCATGGTCTGCCTCAGTGTTGGTGAAAGATATCTAATGTGGTATTATTTGAAATTTCTCTCCCTTGTCTTCGCTTTTGTCTTTTCATATCCTCATATCTTTGATGTTTTTGTTGTTTGCGACGAAAATTTCTAGGATATTCTTGATGAGATCGCAGACTCTCTCTCTCTCTCTCTCTCTCTCTCTCTCTCCATCTGTCTAAAAGAAAGTATCTTTTTCCCCTTTATCCGCATAAACCCTAGTCTCAGTTTATGTGGCACATCACTCAAAGGATGAAAAAAAAAAGAGAGAAAAAAAAAACTCGCAGCGACAAACACAAACTCTTCATCATTTCGTCAATTCCTCTTTCTGATACGCACGTAGCGACGATAAACGATCAATAAATGCGAACTTTCAGAATCAATTGGCCAGAGTTGATTCTCGGTCAGTACCTCTTTCCCGCGCAGTCATAAAAAAGAAGCAATGTGCAGAATTAGATACACCAGTAAATAATGATAATGGAATGTTTGCAGTGGGTCAAATAGCAGACGACCGATCTCTTTGGTTCTCTGATAGCTTACAAACATTATATGGGCGGGGGTTTTGCCCTCAGTTGCTTCGATCGTTCAATTAGTTGCATTTTATTTATTCTAGTGAGGCCAGAAGACCTTCCGCTGTACTCTCTTCTGACCTTCTTTTAGGTTAATGCACTGCACCATTCTCTCGGAAAGAATGCTTGAGCTTGTGTGCGCGTGATGTGCTTGTTTGTGCGTTCGCTGGAGACACCACCCGGCAAGGAATCCATGTTTATGCACATAGTTATACTTTCTAACGCACATAATGTATTATGTATTTATTACTTCACCTTCTAGCTTTGACCATTAAAGAAATACACACCTGCTAGGTCGAAGACACAGACTAATGAAGGTTATACACAATGTCTGATAAAGTACAGCGATGGGTCGTGGATAAGACGTAACTGTCATGTTAAAACCTGTTTTTTACCTTGTTGGTGGGATAAGCGGTATGAATCTTTAGTATCTTATAAACTTGCAAAAGCGAAGTCCACAGTTTATCTTACAAATTAATGTTCAGCATTTGAAGTATATCTCCAATAGGGGCCAGTCATGAATTGGAAGACAGAAAAAGATGTATTTTATCTGATATAACTTCAGTCAGCTTCGCCTAAGTCAAATCCAAAGGAGCGCAGGAAATCTTACGGCTTACACAACAAAATTAACACATACGTACCCATATCAATCCCGGCAGACTTTGTTTTCAACTTAGCCAATTTTTCGATTCAGGCTAGGCTGATTGTACTGTACATGTATATCATTATATGCATGTGCGTACGTGCTTGTGCGTTGGCCTATATAGAGGCGGGTAATCATTATGTTTGTCTTCATAATTCACAATAAGAAACAAAGCCAACTACTTAAAGGACCGACAGATATGGACCAGGTAAAGCATAGTCTGAATAAGAAGAGCAAAGTTTTAAAAGATTTGATCAAACTCGGATAAAGATTAAAGGGAAGTAATGGAATTGTGAAGTATCGATATTTTTTTTTTTCAGACACAAATCTTAAACAGTCAATATGGATATCTAACTGACTTAGTTGAGGATGTCATCTTCTCATAACCTAGGCCTGTCATAGATACAACGTACTATAGTTTGTACACAAATGTTGAGATTTCCCGGTTTGGTATCGTTTGTTTGTTTTTGTTTAAATCATTATGCCCCAGGCTCACATCCAAAAAGTACATCCCATTGATCATTATTTTGAAATGATTCAGAAAGAAATAGCATAATGCTTTATTCTTTCATAGCAGATTAAAAAAAAACATTTCATAAGTTGTTGTTTTTTGTCAATCATTTGAAAGTTTTGAGGTGGCAACACAATCAGCACACTCATTTACATATTCCTATCAAGTGTTCAAGAACTGTTTTGCAAAATCTGAAAAAATTTCATAAGTTCTCTGTTTTCAATCTTGATGACTTCGATAACATTTTCACTGTTCAGCTTGTAAATTTATTTGAGTGAACTTGTTCCTATGGCTTGCGTAGATTTGTTTAATTTTCTTGTCTAGATTTTGTTTTTGTATAGTTTTTCCTCAACATTACCAGGTCTCCAAAAAATGTGTTTTTTAAACTCAAATTTTATTTTCATGCCACTTGGCAGAGTAGTTTCAGACACACACACACACACACACACACACACACACACACACACACACACACACACACACACACACAACTGGAATTGATTAAAATATGGATGCCTTACTTCAAATCTACAATGTGCAATTAGGAATAACATGTTTTTATGCAACTTTCCAAGACATTTTTTTTCCAAGGAAATCAATGCAAACACTATCAACAAGATGTATACAAAGACAATGTTTATTTCATTCTCTTCCATATGCAAAAATACCCCTGAATAAGCACATACATACACACCATACAAAATACAGTGACAATACAGTGTAATTCTATATCACAGAAATCTATGCATATTGCATTACTTGTAACTTAATGGAAACTAATACAATTATATACATATAACGCCAGGCATTTATTTTTTCCCACTGCATCGGAACCCTTACATTCAAAGAATGTTGTATTCCTTCTTCTCCAGGCGAATGCTTAAAAGCCTACAAGACCAGTTGCTTAAATAGTTGTGATTTCATCACTGTGAAATGTTATCACAAAAAAAAAAACATGAAAAAATACAGACACAGAACTACATGTATGACATTTTCTTTGCAACAGATAAAGTAGAGTCAAATAGCTGCTGTGCTCGGATGCGTTTGTTACCAGTCATAAATACTGCACAATACACACAACAGGCATTTTTTGGTTTTTCTTTTTTCCCCTTTCAGATGCACATTCAGACTCTTTACAGTAAGGGCACCTCTTCATCTGACCAAGACATGTCATTTATCCAGGGGCGGATCCAGGAATCCCGTAAAGAGGGGGCGCGTTTACAAAATTAAAGAGGGGGCGCACGCACCCCTCCCCCATTTTTTTCTTTTTATTTCTTTTGTTTCAACAAAAAATAAAGGGGGGCGTGCGCCGGTTGCGGTCCTCCCTGGATCAGCCCCTGATTTATCTTCAGCGTATATGCACTAGTATCATTACTTTTATGATGTGTTATGGCTCAAGTGAGCTGATAAAAAAAAGAAAAAAAAAAAGAAAAAAAAAACTCACCTGTTACTGTTCATGCTTGCCTAACAAAAGTGTTTTGGTTTTGGTTGTTGCACCTTACTTTTTTAATCTATTTTTTTCAATCAATAATGATTGGATGCAATTTCTCTTGTGTTTTTCTGTTATTTTGTTGGTTGGTTTTAAATCTTCATTTCTGTTAGTCAAACCTGTGGGTGTTCCTTTGTGTGCGGGCAGAACATACACAAACAACTACGCAAATTTGCATACACTGGTACCAATTTCATAAGTTTTCATATAATTCTGTGTATATCTTGGAATGTACACAAACACAGACTTTGTTTTACATTCTATAGAATTTTTCACTGTAATCCCAGTGACTCTACTCCCGTGTCTCATTTCTGACATAAGTGCTAGATGTTATATTATCTACTTTTCTGCATTCTCAGTACAAAATAATATAATGGTTATGACTATGAAGATATACATTGTTTCATGAGTCAGACACTTCACTTGTTTTAGTCTGAGTACATGAAAATGATCCCAGACGGTACGTTGAAGACAATTAGTTGCTACCAACTATTTTCTGAAGCTCTGATTGAACAACATAATGCTAATATGTGACCCTGCATCACAAAACACACAAAAAGTCGCCAGACATAAATTCTTAGTTAAGAGCAGATTCTGAAAGAGTAGACTCGAAGCTTTGAAATGATGTATAACTCAATTCAAATGGACTCTCCTAACCTATCTAAACATTGGAAAGAAATGACACACTCTGGTAAGTGAGAAAACAGGCTCTGAGGTACAGGGTGTATTCAAGCGCTTAATCTTTACCAAGCCATGCTAGCTGTGGGATGAATGGAACAAAAAACAGGATGTTGACCAGAGGAGCAACAACAATGAAGGGATTGTCAGATTAAGCTGAAATTAACCATGCTTCATTAACACATTCTGTAAATGATTAATGCCAACTTTTAAAGCAGTAGCATCATTCTTTCCAAAGTTATTGGAGTTGAAATTGATGAGTATGGACAGGGTTTTTAAGAAATGAAAAGAGGGCTCTATGAGAAAAACCTAATCATACTATTCCACCAAAAAGTGTTCGAGAAAAACTGCTGAAAACACAAGTTTCTGTATGTTTTAAGATCCCACATTTTATCATAATGCCAAAGAATACCTGCTCTTTCAGAAAATATGAAAAACTCAATATTGGTTAGGTTGACCCATTTCACCTATTTTCAGTCCTCACACAAAATCACTGCGTGCGACTTTTTGTTCGTTTTGTGATGCATGGTCACATATGAAAGGTGGCTTACAGTCCATTCAAAAGATGAAGTGCTTGTGTACATTTTAGAAATATACCTCAAAGAGCATAAAGTCAGCTCCACATAGAGATACCTAATGGCTCCACATCAGTTTTATTTCCTATAAGGCACCCCTATGTTTAAAGGGACTGTACAGTACTGGTTGAAGCGAGGATTCAGCTTGTAACGTTTTGCGAGATATTCAGAAACCATTCTATAATTAGTCATTTGGGTGCATTGAGAGGGGAATACACCAACTGCATGTTATACATATCACAGGTGGTTAAGTATACTTAGTATGATATTGCACTAGTTAGCACTACTAGTGTGCACTTTGCAGGTGACACTGATCTACTGTATGTAATGAAATAAGATTTGGATTGAATGACACACAAGAAAACTATTGCATACACTTAATAAATAAAAAACAAAACAAAACATATACACAACCAAATTCTGAATTTGCTTTAACGTCTATAAGGGAACAAATATATACATAACATGTTTCATCACTGGCTTCGTCTTACCGATGAGGACTGAATTTCAAGTCTTTGCAGATACTCAGTATCAGGGTTTTGTCAAGGTTACACAGATACAAGAATCAATAAAGAATCAGTACAGATACAGAAGGTGATCTGAGAGGATACTCGGATCACCTAACAATATACCAGTCCAGTACCCACTTTGTGTCATACCAAAATGAACAACACAACACCTACATGTACACATGGATATGGCTTGCCAATAATAAAAATGTTGCGGGATCACATTCCCGCTCCCCTTAAAAGGCCTATCACAAGATCGAAATAGGTTTCAAGATAGCCAGATTAACAGCAACAACAGTAAAAAAAAAAAAAAAGAAGAAAAAAAATAGTAAGGGAAAAGTATTGCTCTTCCTTTATCTGATTGCAAATTCTGCTTGTTTTATAATTTAAACAACCTTCATGCAAAAGATTCCTATTTTAACTTATTCACAACAGGAAATGAAATTAAAGTCATTTTCCAAAAAAAAAAAAAATAATTCTTTTCATTCCTTTGCTGTATGGATGCTTTTTACCTATATGCCATTCTACTTTTTCATCATGCAAATCTTTCCCAGTTACCCCAGCAACAAAGCTAATGCAGTGTCAAGTTGATCGGTCAAAAATAAAGACATACACTAAGGTTCATGTGATGTTCATCTTGGCTGACATTCAAAGAGGACAAGAGACAGACATACATACATACATACAGGCAGACAGACAGACATAGAGACGTAAACCTGAATTCACATTCATCACTAATTTTTCTCTCTCAGAAGATGCCTCCAGCAATTCAATATCCATACTACATAATGGATCTGGCCCTGATGCACAAAGTGTACAAAATGATGTATGTGGTAATGTGCCTGAGTATGCAAATATTACTTGTCCAGGCATCTGTTAAACAACAGGGATTACAGTACTCAGAAGTATACCATGAGCTGGGACAATTATGTTGTCAAACACTTTCTGTTTAAGCTCATATTTCTTTCTTTAAAGGAAAGTGTAAACATTTCAAAGGGAGAAAAGTCCTTTTCTGATATATGATTACTGAGTGCATGTAAATGCATGTGAGTTAACATAGTAACTTGCAAGAATGTTTCTCCAAGCCACCTACGAAGTGATGGCAGGCCGGGTGGGTGCAGCGGGGCGCCCTCAGTGGGTCTGCTGGAGAAAGCTGATGGCTGGCAAGAGAGGCTGGTTGAAGGAAGGGTTGAAGGATGACATCACTTCCCGCAGTGAGACCGTCAAGTCAAGCAGCCTGTTGGGAGGAGGGCCCTTATAAAAATCTTAGGTTGCGGCAAGCTTGCAGCAAGCTTGCGGTAAGCTTGCGGCAACCTTAATTAGCTTGTATTAAAGAGTGCAAGCTTGCGCATGCTTATTGCCATCTTACTGCAAGCATGATACAAACTTGGCATCCCCTGGTAAGCTTGCTGCAAGCTTGCGGTAAGCTTGCAGCAACTTACCATTAGCTTGTGGACGATTGCAAGGTCGCAGATATGATTGCAAAAATAATCGCAAGCTTGCAGATTGTGTCGCAAGCTTGCAGATAAGTTTGCAAGACCATATGAAAGCTGTGCAAGCTTATGACAAGCTTGCGGTGAGACAACTAACAGCTCTGCAAGCTGGCCGTAAGCTTGCAAGTAATGCAGAAATCTCTGCAAGCTTACCACAAGCTTGCAGGCCATTATCAGAATTTCTGTGAGCTTGTCGCAAGCTTGCAGGTTGTTAAAGAAAACTCCTCAAGCTTACTTAAGCTTGTGAACTGTGATCAAAATCTTTGCATGCTTGCTGCAAGCTTGCGGGTTAGAACTTCGCAAGCATGCAAAATGCAGTCAAAATCTTCGTGAGCTTGTCCCAAGCTAAAGCTTGTGGGTAAATTGTTAGAGCAAATTCTGCAACCTTACCGCAAGCTTACTGCAACTGTATGGCCACAATCAAAATCTTTGCAAGCTTGTCGCAAGCTTGTCGCAAGCTTGTCGCAAGCTTATAGGTTAATTGATAGAGAAAATTGCCTGGTGCCCTCTCAGTTACAAAAAAGAAAGTTACTTTGTTCACTCTGAAATTCAAAATGGCGGTTTGACTGTTTCTGTGTGCAGCTTAGATTTAAGGACAATAATTCTGTTAAAGGTATGAAATTGATTAATACTATTATAACTAACTGCATGCATTAACATGCTGAATAACTTCACCATATTTTCATTCCCCATAAACCTCAATAATCTACACATTTTAACAAAGTAATCATAGTAACTTCCCCTAAATGTGCAATACAGTCCCACCCATTGTAATTTGTGTGTGTATTAACAGGTATTTTTATTGTTACATATAACTCAATGCCGGTACATTCTGCATACCTCTTTTTTTTAGCTCACCTGAGCCAAAGGCTCAAGTGAGCTATTGCGATCGCCCTTCGTCCGGCGTCCGTCGTGCGTCGTGCGTCGTGCGTCGTGCGTCGTGCGTCGTCCGTCGTCCGTCGTCCGTCGTCCGTCGTCCGTCGTGCGTCGTGCGTAAACTTTTTACATTTTCATCTTCTTCTTGAAAACCCCAAGACAGATTTTCATCAAACTTGGCAGGTAGCATCCCTAGGGGGTTAGGAACTCAATTTGTTAAAATGGGCACCATGCCCCACCCAGGGGGCCCCCAGGGGGGCCCAAACCCCCCAAAATTAAGGAATCTGTAAAAATCTTCTTCTCTAGAACCAGAAGTGATAGAGCTAAGTTAATACTATGAGTTAGTACATTGATGACTGTAGTTTCAAGTTTGTTCATGGCAGAATCAGGGGTGCCCCCCTTGGGACCCAGGGGAGGGGGGTGGGGAAGGGTTCTAATGGGGCCTAAATTGTACATTTTCATCTTCTTCTTGAGAACCCCATGACCCATTTTCACCAAACTTGGCAGGTAGCATCCCTAGGGGGTTAGGAACTCAATTTGTTAAAATGGGCACCATGCCCCACCTAGGGGGCCCCCAGGGGGCCCAAACCCCCCAAAATTAAGGAATCCGCAAAAATCTTCTTCTCTAGAACCAGAAGTGATAGAGCTAAGTTAATACTATGAGTAAGTACATTGATGACTGTAGTTTCAAGTTTGTTCATGGCAGAATCAGGGGTGCCCCCCTTGGGACCCAGGGGAGGGGGTGAGGAGGGGTCCTAACGGGGCCTAAATTGATTGATTGATTGATTGATTGCTTTATTGTCCACAATGCGAAAGTGGAAATGCGCCTTCCACTAGCGTTACACACAAGAGATACAAACAGATAACAATTGTTCATTGAACACGTACGTCACAGATTACTAATAGGATAAACCATAAATGTTTTGCATTACTTGTTGCAGGAAAATAAAATAATAACCATAAATTGTACATTTTTATCTTATTCTTGAAAACCCCATAACCCATTTTCACCAAACTTGGCAGGTAGCATCCCTAGGGGGTTAGGATCTCAATTTGTTAAAATGGGCACCATGCCCAACCCAGGGGGCCCCCAGGGGTCCCAAACCCCCCAAATGAAGGAATCTTTATAAATCTTCTCTAGAATCAGAAGTTATAGAGCTGAGATAATATTATGAGTGAGTACATTAATGACTGTAGTTTGAAGTTTGTTCATAGGAGATCCAGGGGTGCCCCTCTTGGGTAGGGGGGGGGGGGGGTGGTTGGAAGGGTCCAAATGGGGGCCTGAATTGTACATTTTCATCTTCTTCCTGAAAACCTCATGATGGATTTTTGTCAAACTTGGCAGGTAGCATCCCTAGGGGGTCAGGATCTCAATTTATCAAAATGGGCACCATGCCCCACCCAGAGGGCCCCAGGGGGCCCCAATCCCCCCAAATTAAGGAATCTTTAAAAAATTGGGCCCTTATTGTACATTTTCATCTTCTACTTGAGAATGCCTGGTCAAATTTTAATTTAGATTAGTGACTGCGTGAAAGGTGAACTTGCGATACTCAGGTGAGCGCTAGACCCGCGGGTCTCTTGTTTTTATAGTAAAATAAATGAATGTATAACAGATTTGAGTGTATTATTTATACTTCATCCTTTTTTTTTTATGTTTCACTTTTGTGCAAATTTCAATTTAATTTCCTAATTGTATCCCCCGAACAGAGTTCGGAGGATACTATGGATTTGGCCTCGTTGCACCGCTGCGTCCGCTGCATCCGCGTCCGCCACAGAGATTTTCTTGTGAGAGCGCTCTACTGGCTGCAGTTCTTCGTAGATCATCTTTAAATTTGGCATGAAGGTGTATTATGGTACAACGAAGATGTCTGTTGTTTCTGGTGATGGCGCCCTCGCTTGTTCTGTCTTTATACATGAAAATAAGGTCAATTTAACAGGGTCTGCTTGTGTGTGCAACGTACGCTGGCCTTGTTTCTTGACCGATTTTTTTTTTCAAATTTGGTAGGCCTATGTATTAATGTATCATAGTCAAATCTATACACCTACGTGTATACCTATTGATAATGCTGCCCTCACTGTTCCACCTTTTACAGGGTCAAAGGTCACCCTGATCATGTCAAAATTTGCAAATGTGCTTATATATGCAATAACTTGATTGTTACTCAACGGATTTTATTCAGACTTGCTAAGGAGGTGTATGGGTGGTCATTCTACATGAAGGACACAACAGTTTGTGGTGATGGCGCCCTCAGTGTTCCGACTTGGATGCCATGTCACATTTCTTGTGTGTGCTCTATCAGCCACATTTCTTATTAGATTTTCTTCAAATTTGGCAAAAAGGTGCATCATAGTGAAATCAAGGTGCCTATTGTTTTTGGTGGTGGTGCCCTCGCTTGTTCCGTCTTTATACATGAAAAGGTAAATTCAACAGGGTCTGCTTGTGTGTGTGATGCTGGCCTTGTTTCTCGACTGATTTTTTTCAAATTTGGTATGTAAAGGTATCATAGTCAAATCTATACACCTATACCTACAGTGTATTGATAATGCTGCCCTCACTGTTCTAGCTTTTACAGGTTCAAAGGTCACCCTGACCATGTCAAAATTTGCAAAAATGCTTAAATATTTATGCAATGACTTGATCGTTACTCACTGGATTTTACTCAGACTTGCTATTTTAAAGGAGGTGCGGATGGTCAATCTACATTGTACATGAAGGACACATAACAGTTTGTGGTGACAGCGCCTTCAGTGTTCCGACTTGGAGGCCATGTCACATATCTTGTATATGCTCTATTCATAGCTATTTAGAAGCGACATTTCTTGTCAGATTTTATTCAGACTTGCTATGGAGGTTTTGTGGGGGGTTATTCTAGGTACCGGTAACAAAAGTTTTCATTGACAGCGTCCTCATTGTTCCAACTTTTAAGGATATGTCATATTTCTTGTATGTGCTGTATGGTACTACATGTAACCTCAATTCTTATGGGATTTAATTATTCAGACTTGCTAAGGATCGGTAAACGAATGATCATTGTACATGTACATGTAGGACACAACAGCTTGTGGTGGTGGTGCCCTCAGTGCTCCAACTTAGATGCCAGTCACATTTCTTGTGCATGCTCTATCAGCCACATTTCTTGTTGAATTTTGTTCAAACTTGCTATTGAGGTTTATGGGGAGTTATTCTAGGTAACAAAAATGTTCATTGCCAGTGCTCTCATTGTTCAAACTTTTATAGGATGCCATGTTATATTCCTTGTATGTGCTATATACCAGCCTCATTTCTTGTCAGATTTTATTGTATCCTGCGACAGTTGCCATATTATACAACATTCTGGCCTAAAGTAATCCAGATGGGGAATGGGAGATTGGTTCAGGGGATACAATGTATGTGAAGAGTTGTTCGCAAAAACCGATAAGTCCATATTTACCAAATGGAGATATTTGCGATTAAAGGTCAAGAAAAATAAAGAGAATAATAAGGAAATTTTTGCTTCTTTTGACCGTAACTTCAAAAATGTACCTTTATATGTAAGGACCAATATATCATTTTAAGGGTATAATTTGTACTTTATAACAGAAACCGTACTTCAAAATCTTCAAAAATGGACTTATCGGTTTTTGCGAACAAACTCTTCAAGTGCTCGAACGGGTCTCCTGTGCGAGCGCTCTATAGTAATCAAATTTCTTAATTTCTTTAAAAAACTAAGCTTGCAAAGGCTTGCGACAAGCTTAGCAGCAAGCATTCCGCGAACTGGTGGCATAGCACACAAGGTTGCAAACTCCCTGCAAGCTTGCAGGTCAGCTAGCCCTGCAAGGTTGCCAGAAGTCAATACACAAGACTGCAAATTTGCAGGTCAGCTACCAGTAGCCCTGCAAGGTTGCGGCAAGCTAATATGCAAGGTTTCAAACTTTGTGCCAGCTTGCAGGTCAGCTAGCCCTGGAAGGTTGCAGCAAGCTAGCATGTTAGGTTGCGGCTGCTCATTTGAATATTTGGAACCCTGCAAGCTTGCCGCAAGCTTGCCACAGACTGGCCAGCAAGCTTGCAGTGAGCTACCCAGCAAGCTTGCGGCAAGCTAAAAACTTTGTGCAAGCTTGCAGGTATGTGAGCTAGCCCTGCAAGGTTGCAGCAAGCTAGTATGCAAATTTGCAGCAGCTCATTTAAATATTTGGAACCCTGCAAGCTTGCTGCAAGCTTGCTGCAAGCTTGCCACAGGCTGGCCCGCAAGCTTGCAGTGAGCTGGCCGGCAAGCTTGCGGCAAGCTAAAAACTTTGTGCAAGCTTGCAGGTATGTGAGCTAGCCCTGCAAGGTTGCAGCAAGCTAGTATGCAAATTTTCGGCAGCTCATTTAAATATTTAGAACCCTGCAAGCTTGCCGCAAGCTTGCCGCAAGCTTGCCGCAAGCTTGCCGCAAGCTTGCCGCAAGCTTGCCAAGATCTGGCCCGCAAGCTTGTGGCAAGCTAATCCGCAAGCTTGCGGCAAGCTTGCGAGGCATGCTTTACAGATTTGTATAAGGGGGGGAAGAGGAGGAGGAGGAGGAGGAGGAGGAAGAAGAGGACAAAGAAGAGGAGAAGGAGAAGAAGGAGGAGGAGGAGGAGGAAGAAGAAGAATACAGGGAACAAGAGGAGGAGGAGGAGGAGGAAGAGAAAGAGGAAGAGGAGAGGGGAGAAGGGGGAGGAAAAAGAAGAGGATGGAGAAGAGTAGAAGGAGAAGGAGGAGGAAGAGGAGGAGGAAGAGGAAGAAGAAGAACAGAAGGAACAAGAGGAGGAGGAAGAGAAAGAGGAAGAGGAAGACAGGGGATGAGGAGGAAGAAGAGGAGGAGAAGGAAGGAAAGAGAGGAGGAGATGGAGGAGGAAGAGGAGGAGGAGAAGGAGAAGGAGAAGGACGAGGAGGAGGAGGAGGAGAAGGAAGAGTAGGGAGGTGGAGGAAAAGGATGATAATGATGAGGAGGTGGTGGTAGAGGAAAGAAGCAAGAGATGGAGAAATGTTGTCACATATCAACTGGAGAGGAATTCTAAACCAGCTAGTTGACATCCATCCATTGCTACAGATATCCCAACATGGAGGAATCAAGTTAAAATGACCTCCTAAGGATCAGATAACCCGAGACATGCTCATGTGAAAGGCTGGATGCCATTTGATGGTTCTTACCACTTTTAAGTGTGGGCGGTGAAAGAAAAGCTCTGGTCAGTTATAAAGATAGCGAGAATAAAGGGGGTCACTTGATACTGCTTTCAAGAACATATTCATCAAGCACATTAGAAGATATTTTTAGTTGTTCGCTACAATTCCTGAAAGTGGTTTTAAAGCATTAATACACTTTAAGTTTTGTGAAGTATGATAAAAGTCTACGTTATCACAACAGACTATTCGAAATGCATTCTAAAAGACACATGGATTACACATTCAATATCTTGCAAGAACATGGAAAACAGTGAAAAGGGATAAATTCTAAAACTATACAACCCTAACAGACAGAACACAAATACTATTCAAACTTGTAATATGGATTGCAATTTTTGATGAATTGTGCATCATTTGCATGTGAGTGTGCCATGTGAGTTTTATTCTGTTTGTGTACTGAAGTCTTCATGGATAGTAAGCGAGAAATTGCTCATCAAGATGAATTTGGACCCTCTACCATTCTCTTTTGAACAAAATCTTGAATTTGTTTCGTGATCTGTGACCACATCTCCTTAAAGGGAAGCAGTCCTGAGATTTTCACTGTACTGATAATTAAGAAGAGTAAAAAATATAACCTTTCACCAATTTATAGGCGGGGACATCAAAAATTGTCTCCGTACGCGATTTTTAAAAAATAATTCCTGCAAGCGATCGTGTAAGAGCCTGCCAAAAGGTGCAACGTCATTGATGCCCTACTCTCAAGTTGACAGCCGTGCCTCAGAAAACCAATTTAAGTGTTCAAAATGATCATATCTGATTTTTTTCATAAAATGTGACAATATGTGGTTTTATTACTTCAAACAAAATATTTCAAGCTTATTTATATATACAATTAATATGAAAATATATAGTAAACATGTATTTATAAATAACTAGGGATGACGAGCAGAACACCGCTGGAAAGAGTTGTGCATCGATGACGTATGACTCTCCGCCAAGACTTGCTCATTTGCAGAGTCACACTTTTTTAACCAAAATGTACAAGCTTATTTGGTGATTTGAAAGTTTGTTTTTGATGAAAGTAGTTCATTGGAGGTACCAACAACAACATATTTTTTTTAATTTCGTGAGGACTGCGTCCCTTTAAGGACATGGTGATGGATTTCGATATCTCTCCCTCTCTACCTCTATAGGATTTTTTGACACAACCTCCTTATTTTGAAAAATATACTCAGCACTGAATAAAAAAAAAAGAAGAAGAAGACAAATTGAAGACACACACACACAAAAAAAAAATCATATACTGGTTTTAAACTGGTCACACTGCACATACTGCTCATGCTAAACACATTTCTGAATAGTATCTTTCTTTTCGTTTTTATAGAAGATTCTCTCTATTTTCCTAGAAAAAGATACATTTAATAATATTATAAAAAAGTAACTTAACACAATTATTTGATACTGTGCCCATGGCAAACTGTAATCTGCACATAGAATTTGTGGAGAACTAGGTAGGGCTGCAAAAAGAAGGCTGCTATTCTTCATTCCTTGCTAACAAGATTCTGGAATCCCCATAGATTCTAAACAAGATCGACCATGCTCCTCTGGGTAATGGATAGAGAACCTTGTGAAGTCACTTGCCTGCAGATATCAGATAAAGCAACACTCTGGAAGAAAATTGTGGAATAACCACACCCAAGAGAAAACAGGTTGATTTCTTACGTTAATTACAAATGGAAAGGATACTGAGTTCAGCCATAAATTCCTTTTGCGCCCGTATTTTCTTTAGAATAATTATGATGCTGTGACAATGCCAGCCACTCTCTTTAGAGCAAGCTAGACAACGAACAAATCAAAACAAGTTCATACAGAAAACAGATCAAAACAAACAAATTTCCATGAAAGAACATAATACTTTGTGACAATATATCCTCTCAGATTGGCAGCAAAAAACAAACAAACAAATAAACAAAACAAACAAACAAATAAACAAACAACCCTAAAAAACTTTGCCCTGAATTTCACATGTATCCCTCTATTAATTTTCGCATCTTCAATTTACCAACTCATTGGGCCTCAAGGAAGTAGTTAATCAGCCATGCAACTCCCACATGATGAAAATATGATACACTGACGAGGGGTCACCGAGGCAAAACTAAGCCCATTTCTTTGCAACAACCCAAATATAGCTCTGCCTGCTCACAGTGATATGCCACATAAAGCGAGATATCAGATAACACGAAGTGAGTCTCACCATGTCTTGTACTCATCTGGTAGGTGGGGCACAGAGTCACCCTCCCCTGTTAGCTCCAGGGCTGCCTTCATCTTCTTGAACATCCCCTCAATGTTGCTGCGGTAGCTCAGTAGTGCCTTCACATTTCCCAGCTGATTCAGTGATTGCTGCAGATATAATTACAACAAGTTACCAACCTGTCTTTACTTAATGCGTACAAACATTTTCTCAGGGTATATTTCCTTCCTATACTCATACTTTCTTCTTTCTCTTCCTCATAGTAAGGATAAAAAGATTGACAGACAAAAACAAGGCAAGTGCCAAAATGTGTCTCGCCCATTCGCGTAGAAGAAATTAACGTTTTTCTAAATCCCGGAAGTTCATTGACCCTGCCTATGACCTTTGACCTTGTGGTGACCTTCAACTCTCCAAGGGACAATATGAAATAGAAAGGTATACATGTATATTGAGAAAGAGAAAGTTTTAAAAAGAGTCAGATGAATTCTGTATTAGATGAATGCAGATAAACATATGTGACCGTGCATCACAAAACAAACAAAAAGTCGCACCCCTTGATTTTATGTGAGGACTCACGAAAGGTGAAATGGGTCAACTGAGTCAATCTTGAGTTTTTCATATTTTCTGGAAGAGCTATCCTTCTTCTACATAATTCTTTAGTTTGAGATCATAACGTGAATGTGAAAGTGTGTTTTCAGCAGTTTTTCTTCAAACCTTTTTGGGGGAAGAGTATATGATCAGGTATGTCTTAGAGTCCCCATTTCATTTCTTGAAATTATTTACACACTCTTCACTTTTAAGTCTAATAACTTTTGAAAGGATAAATCTCCTGATTTGAAATTTGGCATTAATCATGAACAGAATGTGTTAATAGAACATGCTCAATTTCAGCTTAATCTGATCATCACTTCATTGTTGTTGCTCTGGTTGTTTACATCCTATGTTTTGTCCCTTTCATTGCACAGCTAGCACGGCTTGGTAAAGATTAAAAAGCGCTTGAATAGACCCTGTACTTCAGAGCCTCTTTTCTCAGTTCACACTTTTCCTGAGTTTGTGCTTTCTCTCTAGTATTTAGATAGGGTAGGGGAGTCCATTTCTTGTGAGTTATACATCATTATTTTTAAAGCTTAGAGTCTGCTCTTTAAGAAGCTGCCCTCAACTAAAAATCCCTGTCTGGCAACTTTTTGTTGGTTTTGTGATGCATGGTCACATATGGAAGATAACTGATGTACACATGTATGGAAATAAAGACAACTTTTCACACACACACACACACATGGTACATATAGAAATAATGAGACAACATCAGTTACATATTACATGCAGGGCAAACATGAAGGTTGCACATCTGTAGGTGATATAGAAAAATGAATGTGCCCACGGAAACTATCTCAGCAATGCTCTAGACAGCAGTGAACATGCCTAGCCTGAAAAAACAAAACAGAACAAAACAAAAACATGATGCACTGTGGAAAAACAAATACAAAAATGTACCCATTAATACAGAGTCAAATCAGGGATTAGAGATCAAATCTTTAGTCCATGCCAAAGTGCAAGCAATAGACCAATGCCAGAGATGACTGAAAATAACTTCTTGTCCTTAAAGGTATAGTTTACCATTGGGAGCAGTGATTAAAAAAAAATGTTCGAGTTATCACATATTTCATGCATATAAACGCGCAGGTCAGTTGTATCACAAAACATCCCACCATATGAAAATGTTGCAATAAAGCCTTAAATATAAGAGATATCACTATCTTTTGCACTAAACCATAACTGTAAGTGGTTTAGTTTAGAAACAATTTTATTATAACTACTTTTCACATTCTGTATTGAAACAATACTTAACACTGATTGTAATGATAGAAATTTTTACACTGGTTATTTCTATCCCTATAACTCACATTTTAGACCTATTCTGAGGCACTAAAGCTGGATTTTTGCTTCATCTGCATTTGGTAAAAAATGCCTTTAAAATGACAAAGAAAAAATGATCAATCCTCAGAGAAAGCTGGCCATGATGGGTGGCAAGGTATGTCAGTCCGAGAGAAATCTAAGCAGAAAGCAGGTTGATAGATGAGCCAACCCATTACAGCATTAATCTAGATCAGCGGTGACCTTGGAATGGACCAAGCGAAAGGAATCGGAGAGGGAAATAGATAACTCATTTTATTTCGGTGGATGGATTAGAGCTAACCCTGTGATGGATGATAGAAACACGTGAGAACTACGGCTGGTATCCTCTTCCATTCAGTGACATCAATTTTGATTTATTTCCAGCATTCAATCGCAAGATGTGATGAAAACACAAAAACAAAAACAAGGAGGTGCTAACATGCTGGACTGCTGGCATTCTGAACCAAAATCTCCTAACATAGAAATTATCAGCAAAGGTCAAAAAAGTGCTTACTGTACTGAACGATAATTGCATAATTAAAGTGACCGAAGTTTGCGTTTTGGGTCAACTCTTTTCAATTTTTCCTCGTACGTCCCTCTTCTAATTTCTCCAATCCAGAAGTCTGGAAGAGTATCATAAAGTGCAGTGAAATAAGTCTTGTTTTACTGTTTCTTGAAAATCTCTCCAATATTGCTATTTCCCCATTATTGCTCATGATTTACAAGAAAGTGTGCTGTAACTTTTCAAACCTGACAGAAGCAAAATTGATACTTAGTAATATTCATGAATAAAATGCATTTCAAGATTTCAGATCCATTTTTAAAGTATGAGCCAATGCACTTTTAAAAGTGAACCCTACACTTCAAAGCATCTTATCTCATTGCCATTAGGCAAAAAAAAAAAATTGTTGGATTGGCGTAACCCGCCCGACCCTAAAAAAAAAAAAATGATCCTGAACTTTTCAACAAAAAAAAAAGGAAATACATCGTTTTTACCGAGAGAGGGCGCGATACGGGTTTGCGAATTATAAAAAACAACAACAACAGCTGGTGTACGAAAATGGCCGCGCAGTACAGTGTGTCGGCGACCGGCAAGTCCGTTTCGAAGATTTTATTTAATATTATTCAGAGAATCGATTTGTCTGTGGCGCTGGGTGATTTAGCCCAGGAATTTGTTCGTTCGTATTCTGACCGGTATGTCGTGGTGGCTTTTAAACCGGTGATGTAACAAACTTTGGATGCAACAGACCCTCTCTATCGAATGGGGTTTTGTTAAATATGAGTTTTACACGTAACATACAGGTAGCAAAAAAAAAAGAAAAAAAAAAATCCGCCCGCACGACCCTTTATGTAAATCTCATGATATGCCAATACAACATTTTTTTTTTTTTTGCCTTATTGGCAGAATTCAAATCATTTTATCTGGTAAGTTTTTGCTCATTTTGTGATGTGAGGTCATTGCATATTGTACATGCTCATGTCTACAACACAATACACACAAGAATCTCCTATAATATAAACCAAACATGGAGACCGTGAAGGAAAAGTAAAATAAAAAATAGGAAATTGTCACTCAAATCAATACCGAGAGAATCCTAAACAGAGCAATGACTATGTCAGTATTACACAAATTTTGAAAGAAAACAGAAATCACTCTTTCATCGTTAGCCAAGGTTACACATAGGCAAATTTTTGTGAAGTTTATGTTCCTGAAGTTTTGCTAGTGTGACTGCAAACTTCACACATACTTCTTGTGAAATCTCACACTTAAACTAATGCTTGTAACGTTTGCAAAAAAAAACAAAAAAACAAACTTCACAAAGTTTGTCACATGACCAGTCTGTTTGCGGTGCCTCCAAACCAGTGACCATAACTTTGAGAACTAAAACTTTGAGAAGTTGTCTGTCAATTTGAATGGACAAGCAAACTTCAAGAGTTCTCAAAGTTACATTCAAAAAGTTTTGCCAGTGTGACCACAGTTTTGGTGTACAAGTTGGTGGATGATGCATTTCTCAGAGAATATCCTCATGTAAGCAGCAGATCATTAAGCAGAGAGGTGAAGGTTGAGGTGTGAGTTTTCTTCAACTTGTCTCCCTCGGCAAATTAAATGTCGGAAAACATGTTTGTTAAATTATAGATGAGCAGTTGCAATCTTACAAATTTCATGTGTCGAGGGAGGCAGACTGAAGAAAACTCACACGTTTATATCCTCATGTCTTTGTCATTTTTTGTGTGTGTTTGTTTTCTTTCATTTTCTTCCCCAAAACAAAAGCTGATGATAGATATCATACTCACATATAAAAGAGCCACCTGGTGGGCCAAATACTTGTGGTTGTTTAACTTCTGGACATCGTGATGGAGCTGTTTGCAGAGGACGTTGACCTGGTTGACGACAGCAAGGTGTGCGAGGTAACCTGGGGAAGGTAGGGTAGTTTGATTGATTGCTAACCCCTGAACACTTGAAGCATTATTCATAAAAACAGACACCCTCAAAAAAAAAAAAAAAAAAAGAGAGAGAGAAAAAAAAAGATTATGAAGAAAGACCTAGCTCAAACGAAACAAAGATTTTTTGCTTTTGTCATTTAGTAAGTGTGTTCAATATTATCATGTTGTATCAAGTTGGGAATTCGCTCACTTTGATATTGAAACGGATTACACTAGATTCTCATTATGATCACAAAATACATCATATCCAGGATGATGACAGAGACTCCAACCCAAAGCACCTTCTGATCTGGAGATTCTCCCGCCTGAAACCCCGAGCAAACGGGAGACTCCAAGTTGATGTGTGCGAAGCGCCAAGTTCCTAGGGTTCTAGATGCTCTCTGGTGCTATCTAAGGCTTATTTTTTCAACATACAATAGCAATAAGTAAGAAATCCTTTCCAACGGGAGACTTAGAGCCAGGACGGGAGAAATTAAATCTCAAGCGGGAGAACGCGAGATTTTGCAAAAATGGGTTTTCGGCGGGAGATCTCCCGTCGAAAACGGGAGAGTTGGAGTCTCTGTGATGATGATGATAGAGAAAAAAAGAATGTGGTACAATACTGACCATCCATTGGACCCTTCTTTGGAGCTTGACCTTGTACTGGGACACCAGCAATATAATGGGTTGCCCTGGGATACAGAGTGGCTAGTCCCGTCTCTTCAAGGTATTTCTGTATTAAAGAAGATAAACCAGTGGTGGTGATAAGAGTTGGTACTCTTTGATCTTACATATCCTGGATAAACTCTCTGATGCATTAACCTGTTGAGGACGAGTCCCAAGAACACTCGGGCAGGTGTCTATGTGAAATGTGTGTTATGGCAAAATCAGTCGGTCCTCAATGGGTTAACACTGTTTTTGCATGGCTCTGTCTGTGTCTTTTCTTACCCAATGCTGTCATGCACCACTCTAATTTCCTGGGATCAATGGTAAAAAACAACAACAACAACAAAATGAACAAAAGAAAAAAAAAACTAATAGAAGAGAAACAGTGTCTCTCAACATACAATATCTAAATAGGGCCTTTCACTGTATCTGCCGAAGCCATTTACTGATGATATGTGACCCGCTACAACAAAAGGATCCGAAAGTCGGGGGAGGGCAATTTTCTGAAAATGGCATGACATTATTCATTTACTCTTCTACTTTAATTTCATATAAATAGCACAACCCATAAAAGTACTCAGTTGCGGAGATAACGATGATTTTATAAGCGCATGTCAAGTGGTTGAGGAAATCAGAGTTTCGAGAAAAATGCCTTCAAAGTTTTCCTTCCAACGCTAGTTGTATCATGATCAAGGGGAGGCGAGACAGTTTTCACCGCTTGACAATACAAGGCATGCTCCTAGCGACCTCCGCGATGTTCATTCAAGCTTAGCGCAGGCGGTCTACGCACGACCAATCACTAAGCAGGATGCCATGCACTGACCAATAAGATCACTCCCTCGTTGCTAGGGTGGGAGTCTAGGTGCGGCGCTGAATCCAAATCTTCGGACACGTTTCTGTTACGTTGAAAGTCGGAAAATCATGGCCCAGAAAAACGCTGATTACTTGCCTTTCCTTTAATCATTTAGCTGCGAAATTTTGGCATATGATAGACAAAACATTAGACTACAAAATTATGCAAAAAACACAAAACCGATTGTTTTGACCGATTTTGATGATGTGACTTCAAACTCGATTTTTTTTTCGGCTCAATCGTCGCAACTTTAGGATCCTTTTGTTGTAGCGGGTCACATATGACAAACAGTGCAACCTATAATCGATCCCAAAGTCAAAATGTCAAGACATTCCAAGAACTCTCATTTCATGTGTGCTGTGGAACCTGGTCTTGCACCATCAGTAGATGGAGCTGTTTCAATCAAGAAACACCCTAAAGGTGAGTGCCAAAAAGACTGCTTGAAGGGCGGTAGTTCAGATGAGTTTATACGAGTTCATATATCATTCTTCAAAGATACATAATGTTATAGAGCAGTGTTAAATGTTTCACACAGACTATTCTTCAGATTCTGCAGATAATCACATGTGCAGAGACACACTCATATAGAGATGCACATTATGTATGTCTGGGTGAGATGATGTTAAACTGGGAAGGAGGTGCTGTGTCATTGAACGAAACATCTCTCATTTGCCTTACAACCCCAGGCAAAGATCACAAAGTACTTATCCAAGACCTTGAACAGAGCTCCCTGACTTTTGAGCAGTTTTCAAGTTCTTATCCTGCAATCCCTTCAGCACATCCAGGGCCTTTCTATCTTCCTATTCAATAATAGATGTCTCAAGTCAGGCTGTAAAGAAATGGGTACTGTGCAATCCTATTATCGCTGATGGAAACTCATTTTAGCTTGAGGAAATTATCTAATGTCACAGGCAATGGGTTAGAAATTCATGCATTATGGTGAAGTTTGTAGGTGCTTATAATTTGGAGAGGGAGGGGTGGCAGGGACATGGAAAAGATTGAACGCTAGCAATCAAAGCTTCACATGATACAGGTACGTATTAACCCGCTGAGGACAAGTCCCGAGTATATGAGTATACTCGGGCATGTGTCTATGGGAAATGTGTGTTATAGCCAAATCAATCCGTCCTCAACGCATTAAAAGTGTCCAGGTACATAGAGAAATTAAAACAAGTTTTACCGTATCAGAGCAATTACACTGTCCCACTGCCTCAGTGCACAATGTTTGTATTTTACTGTATATGAATGAATGAAAATAAAAAAAAACCACAAACAAACAAATAACATAAAAAAATGGTAGAAATACTGTAAGCACTCTGACATACATATGTTCCACTGTTACCCAGCTGATCCTTCCCTTCAGGCAAAGATTCCACCAAAGTCTAGACTTAATCAAGGATTGGAGCAAATGGCGATATTCGACCAATCAGACGCAGCTCGCATCATCCCCTTTGGGCGAGAGAACCAGCAGCAAACCAGAGGGAACACTTCCCTCCATGCCACTGACACCACAACTCAGCTGTTCCCATGGCAACCGGAGAATGCGATACTTTGGGCCAATCCTCGGGAGGATGGGGGATTGCCACAGAGGAGGACGGGGAATTGCCGCAAACGGGGATGTGGGGTTTAAAGAACAGACACTGAAAGGGGGTCAAGTTTGCGAGGAGAGTAGGGGCTTTACCCGTTTTGGTAGTTTACTGCCGTTTTTGCTTGAGCTACAGCGTACCTGCAGGCAATGTTGGTATACCAGGAAAAGTGGGACTATCAAGTGACGTGTACACCTTATGTGATAAGCAGGAAAGGACTCATGTTTCATGTACTCTCCTTACTTCATTCTATCAAATTTCATCCAAATACAGAATTTGGTGTCAGATGAGAAGGAAGTAGACTTCAACTCAGCTGCCCTAGCAAAAAAAAGAAAAAAAAAAAGAAAAGAAAAGAAGGTCTTCCCCAGTAGGGCAATAAAACTGAGAATTCATATTGTTTTCCAATAGTAGCAGAATATTGTGGTGAGCCTTAAAAGTATTCAGTAAACTTCTCTTCTTTCTTTTTTAAAAGTAAACCCAACTTTCTCTTCATTTGTACATGTATATAAGGCATTTCCCATGTGTGTGTTTACCTTTCTCTACAACAATTCCCCTTTCACTCAATCAGCATGTGGACTGTTTTTATTTGGGACAATGTTGATATGTGTCTTTCGGGAACTCAACAATGTCCTGAAAAGTAGTCCATATCTGTATAGAGTAAAGTAAGATATTTTCACTGCACAAAATTGGAGCTGACCGCCTCCTTTGCGGCATGAAATTTTTCACGAATTGCCACTGGCATTCAATGTATAAAGTGTAAACAGGAACATTCACGTGCACTTTAATCTTGCAAATCTTGGTTCTCACAAAATTGTCAAAATTAAAATTCACACAAATATTACTGGTTTTGCAATACTATACATGTACATTATCATATTCTGACACTATGTTGGATCCTAATCCTCAGAGTGATCTAAGTTGGCCCAATCTGACATGGTGTGTCTGTCAGAAGAATTCAGGTATTGTGAGACTCTTTCCCAATACCCACAACAGGTTTGTATTTCTCACAGTTCACAATCAGCAAAAATATTAGCTTATATTAACCTGTTACCTGCGGGAACCTGGTGGTCTGCATATTAAGCCTATATGGGGATTTCGGAATTCAGTATGGAACGGGTTAACAATATTGATTTCCTTCTAAAAGGGGCAGGGGTTTGAAAAGTGCAGATCGGAGTATTACACACTGCAAAGCAGCAGGATGGAAATCTACTTCTGTATTATACAGAAATCTACCTTAGATCTGAACCCACTTTGCTACCACATCACAGCGGGGTATGGTCAGATGCAAATATCCCTGGATGTTGTTTAACCCATTGAGGACTAGTCAAGAGTATAATCTGGCAAGTGTCTATGGGAAATGTGTGTTGTAGCAAAATTGGCCCGTCCTCAACGGGTTTCAAACAAAGTCTGGTTGACCTCACGGTCCGAACTTCTTTCATGCTGCCAGTAATATATTTAGATAACAATAATAATGATAATAATAACAATATTAAAAATGATCATAAAACTAACAATAACGGCCATGATATAATGCTATCGATGATGATAGAATAATGATAATACAATGCACAATTCTTCACTGTAAAGGGTTACAGGGTAAAGGCTAATGGTAGTCCTCGTAAAACAAAATGAACTGAAAACATATAGAACAACACACAGGCAAGAGGTTTAGCAAAGACAAACTTTCCCTTTTGATATTCATACCAGACATTAGACAACAGATTATTAGATTTTCATCCAATGTTGTTTGTAGGTGTCGATGTTATTTGAAGGCCAAGTGTTCTGGTATGCTTACA
This sequence comes from Diadema antillarum, assembly GCF_040938485.1. Lineage (NCBI taxonomy): Eukaryota > Metazoa > Echinodermata > Echinoidea > Diadematoida > Diadematidae > Diadema > Diadema antillarum. The sequence continues at coordinate 486,489 of NW_027271669.1, forward strand.
ATGAATTAAACATCAATAGCTATTGGCTCTCTCTGCAGTGTCAATGCACGCAACTCGATTCATGTGTGCCTGCATACTTTTTACGGAAGACATACTAGTACTTGATAGTGTGTGTGTATTAATGTATGCACCAGTAATTACATACTGGGTAAAAGACTTTGCAAAGAAATCTATGGCACCAGCTTGCCAAATTCAGCAAGCACTGCAAAAAACACCCTATACACCATGACAACCAGACAACTCTAAGAGTGCAATGTACTGGGCTCTTATCTTTGTTAGAAGCAGTTTGCAATTATGCACTGCATGAGTTCATGCACACTACACTTAACCAAAAGTCGCTCAGTCCCTGCACAAATTCTTACTGCAAATGAAAATGGCTGGTAAAAGCTAGTCACTATGTGCCCAGGTAGCTTTGGCATGAAGTATACATAATACCAGGCCTGAGAGGTTCTAGTTAAAATTATGTGCATGAGGTGACTTCAATAGCACTATTATTTGAGGGGCACAGCCCTGAAGAAAATAATGCCATTTAAGTCACCAAAGGCACATAGTTTAACTGGTGCCTCCGACAATGGCGTGGTATGTATTATCTATTTTACATCCCTCACAGATTATTTCAAGAGTAACAGCAAAGTAAGTGGGATTTACTCACTGTTTACAGCTCGCAGTTGACTGATCACCCAAATTTATTTCTTCTATGCATAGACTCACGAACTTACACACATATCAAAAGTGTATACACATCTGCACTACACGATACCTATTAATTTGTATGTGAAAACCTAACCTGTCTTTTTGCGTAGGGAAGATGCCATATTGGTGGAAAAACAGTACTGTATTAATGTCTAAGCAATGAGCAGGATACTTTTCATTGTCTCATACACTTGAATATGTGCCTCTGAGTGGAATATTTAGCAAATTACCAGCAGGAGATATATACTGTATATATCCCCATATACATATATTTTTACTATTTCCTGAGGGAAATAATTGGACTCTATTGGCATACAGATTTTCATGGTTTGAATATGTTTTATCACTTCCAATGCGCACGACTAATCAGAGGAGGAGAAATAATTTGTGAGAGAAATATAAATCAAATATATCACACACTGAGAGTATAGTGTACTATACAGTGAATGTCATCAAAGTACAGCATATCTTTTAATCCATCTATAGGCATTTTGTTTTCTTCATCATCAACATCATAGCAATGTTATGTTTGGCAACATGACACGATGTAGGCCATTCACTAAAAAGGATTTTATTAATGAGGGATATAATATTGGGTATCTTTACTATGTTTGTGGTAGTAGTTGCAGCGTCTGATGTCTTACAGAGAATCTAAATACCAGCAAATGTCTGTTGTGCTAAGCAGAACTCACTGCAAGCCATGGATTTAAAGGGACTGTACAGTACTGGTTGAGGTGGGGATTCATGGTTTTAACATTCCTAAGTGAGATAATGAGAAACCTCTTATGAAATATGAAAGAGCATGTAATTTTAAGAAAAATTCAACGTTTATTTGATGAAAATTGGTTTTCAAATGGCTGAGATATCAAAAAAAGTGATAATAATAAAAGACTACATGCCCCAACTTTATTAGGATCTCTTTGTTTCACCTTGTTTTTGGATATCTCGGCCACTTCAAAACCGATTTTCATCAAATAAACTTTTGATACCCCTTAGAATTGCATGCTCTGTGACATCTCATAGAGTGGTTTCTGAATATCTCAAAAAAAAAGTTCAAAGCTAAATCCTCACCTCGACCAGAACTGTACACACCCTTTAAGCTTCTGATGCTCAGCACTAAATACTAAGCTTTAGCATCATTGTGATAGGAAATGTGTGAGTTTTAATGAGATTTGTGCTAAATGGAGTGATTTTATCCTACTTTGTGTCATTGATGATACAATTCTGTCTGAACCTGCTATTATCAAGCCATGGAAATAGAGAGTCAGTCTATGACAGTGAAAGATAATCATGCCCCTTCAGGTTTATCACATGAGCTTTGGAGGTCCAAGGTATGGCATCTTTGGATACAGGGGTCTTACTGGTTTCCTGGAAAATGAGATTGATGTGCTTGAAGGAAAGAAGACTCGAAATAATAACTGAGAAGAAGAAGACATGGCTGCAATCAAGATGAATTTTCTTCATCGTTTGTCACCTCAAGCAAATCTTTTCACATTCATTCCCAATTCCATGTCTCTCCTAATGTGTTTCCCCTTCAGAAACATGACTTTTGAGTTTTCATCTCTACCCCTCTCTCCCTCTCTTTCTCTCCCCCTCTCCATCTTACTTCAACTGCATTCTGCCGCCGGTGTGTTTGGGTTTTAGAAACCAAACGATAGATGCAATCACTACAACTCGCAGGACGTATCGAAGCTGACTGGCTTGTTTACATGTCAGTTGTGCTCAGTCTCTGCGGCGTTATTTTTCTACCCGTTTCCCAATTGACGTTTATTGCCTAACACGATGCACAACATCACACAGCAAATGTCATTCAATATCAGGTTACCTGAAGCAACCGAGTGTGTGAATACACCATGCTGGCATTGAAAATAAATGCCCTTTCTCCATCTGCCTATTTCTACTCTTTCTTTCTCTTTTTCTATCTCTCGGTTCTACCTTCTCTCAATCTGGGGACCATCACTCCATCCTCACTATCTTCTCTCTCTTCTCTTTCTCTCTTTGTGTCATAAAGCAGACATGCGTACACACATCAACACTGATTGTAGCAATCTGTAGAGTACAAATTACTCCGACCAGGCAATCACCATAAAAGTTTACGACAGTCAAAGAATATAATAGAAGCCTGGACTGCTTGAGATGAATAGGCCTGTCACCTCTTTCGTTCATTTCCCTTCATCTGTTCAGTTCGCGCACTTTCCCTTGCGCATAAAGCCAGCCAAATATAGCACTATCATTCAAAAAGGAAAATAAAAGAAGTTTCCCTGCTTGAGGAGATATCAAGAAAATGAATGAGAGTGTTCTTGGAAACGGTGTCCATTTTCCACATTACACCTTAACCTCTGGAGACCAAACCTGCCATATTCTAAAGTGACATTACTCATGTCCAAAATTGCACATTGCTCTTTTTTAGCAGAACACAAGACATCCATCAAATATCTAGGCACCTTCAGGGAAACATATTTGTTATCATCTATACTAGTTATCAAAAAGAATAGGACCTGATTTGAAAGGAAGCTTTTTTGTTTCTCTGTATGTATGTGTGTGTGTGTTTTGTTTTGCTTCTGTTCTGTCTATACTATAAAAGTGGATATTTTTGCGCGACTAATTTTTTGCACTGGGCCTGATACGAAAAGATTCGAGTGTTTTTACTTCCGCGGAATCAAGACATCAACTACTGGAATACGGCCAGCTAAAATACTTGCGTGCTTTTCTTTTTTGCGCTGGTTTCAAGCTGCGCAAAATGCACAAAAATTCTGACACTGCCAAAATTTCCACTTTTACAGTAGTTCATCTTCTCTTCCATCAGAAGTTCGTGAAACTACAAAGCCACAACTTGAAGATGTGCTGCAGGTTGTAATTTCACATTCTTTTATTTTAGGCACTAAGGGATTATCTCGTCCCGCTAGCCAACTGGGACGAGTTGGTGAGAATGTGCCCCTATATGCAAACTTGTACATTTCAAGGGGTATCATATCTTTATATTATATGAGTCTATATTTTTATATTACTGTTATATGCCATATATTTAGCGAGTCTAAATTTTCGCGAATCGGGACTTCCCGACGATTTCGTGAGTGGCTAAATTCGCGATCGTGGAGTACTGTACTGAATGGAGAAATGTATACACTGTACATACGTGTGCGTCACATTCATATTGGGGATCAGAGTCATTATTTGTGCAGTTCTTTAATTTTGCAAATAGCACCTGACTCGCGAAAGTCGCGAAAATAAAAAAACCTCATTGAACATTCGGTGTATATATGAGTGACGTTTGAGTCAGCCACATGCCAACTGGTCAATTAGCTAATCATAAACACATACAAGACTGTGGATCACTTGTTATGTTCTCCTGGGGTAGAGCAGTCTAGGATCTTCTTACATCACAGAAGTCTGAAGATTTTGTTTGGAAAAACAATCGGTATTTGATGATTGAACTTTGAAATCACCTGAAATGAGGATGGTAGCACATCAACATGTATGACAACACAAAGTACTACTATTTAAATGTTATGAGAGAAAAACTAAGGAAGAAATATGTCCAGGGGCCCGTTGCATAAAACTTACCGTTGAATTTCAATGGCAACTACCGTCAAAATTAGGTGTCACAGCCAATCAGCATCAAGGATTATAAAATTTACCGCCAATTTGAAGACTTACTGCTAGAAAGGAGCGGTAAGTCCAGCGGTAAGGGTTTTATGCAACAGGGCTCAGGTCAGAAGATTATTGTACATAATTTCAATGCATCCCAAGGCACACCGGGGGAAGGTTCCTACACATGATGCATAATGCCTCGTCATGATTGTCATAATTACAGTTGAACCTCTCGTATCTGGACAAGTCGGGACCCGGGCTCATCCGGATAAGGGATTTGGCCAGATACGGCAGACTCAATGCTTTATACATGTACATACATTATACACATGTACTGATGTAGCCCATTGTAGCACCACATGTAGTAATGTGTATACTGTAACCTTTTCACTGTTACAAAATAGAGGTTCGTGTTTGCAAGAATGAAATCATTTTCTTTTATAAATTCTTGGGATGATTTACCTAAATAATCATTAAGAAAATATATCAAGTAGATCTTGAAAATAAACAGTACGAGTCGACGAAACTACGCTTCAAAATTCGATCATCACGGCTCGGCAAAGTCGACTGTAGGTCGCCATTGTTAGATTGAGTTGGGTATCCCCCTTTCCTCCCGTAATTATAAAGAAAAAAAATCACGGCGAGATTGCGTCCGAATAATAGAGAGATACGGATACAGGGAGGCCGGATAAGAGAGGTTCAACTGTATCACATCCTTATTAAAGTACACATGTACCTAATTTGGAACCAAAATTCCATCCCTGAAAATGTATACTAGTAGTCCACTATCCAAGAATCTCTATATAAGGAAAGCTACCTTCTTCTTGTACAGTGATTGCAGAAACATCAAGGAATAATATACCTCTTTACACACATAAAGCACATAAAGAAACAACAAAATGCAGCAGAGGCGACAAGTTCAAGTTTGCATGTAGAGAGAAGGGTGTTGATTGGGGGAAAAACAGAGAGCGGAAGGATCTGACGGAGGGAAAGTGAAGAAGACGCATCGATTGTGATTTTGGCCCAGCAGGTGCAGGAGGGGTGCATCCCACGAGCTATGAATGTCAGCGATCAATAAACTACTTCACCTACACACTCCTTTTTGCTCAGCCCGGCTGAGAACATGGTGACAACATTGCCTCCTTTCTAGCTCCTTCTTCCCATCTATTTTTCTCCCAATCATAATCCTTCTCTGTGAATTCAGATGCTGTAAAACAATGCTGCCGATATCCTCCGACTATCACTGTAGCAGACTGGGACCATTACGTAGGTTGATTTCAAATTTGTGTCTTGGAATTGAAGTCAAGTAACTTTAAGCGAGTGCACAATGTGCGCTGTGGGGGAAAACCCATGCCTGTCTAATGGACAGGACACTTTGCTTAGCTTTCATGAACTTTGACATTTAATTTGGATAAGGCTTTCTTCTTGCAAGCTTTTAAATGTAAGTCAAGGTGAAAATATCTGCTTCGTTATTGCCAGCATAAATTTTCTTCACATTATAAAAAAAAGTTGTATCAACATAGAAGCTACATTGTAAAACCATGCAAGAAGTAAAAATAATGACGCATAAACACAAAATCCTGTTAAAGCACAAGTCAAAACTGATTAGGCTTTAACATTCTTTCGAAAATTGGCTGGCCCTCATTATTTGAAGAGCAAAAGTAGCCATGAAATACATTGTGTAGAATCTTGAAAACAAATGAAACTTGCTTCCAATGTTCAGAATACAAAATTGTACCTTCGAACAACTGAGTAGGATGCAGACCATTATAAAAAACATTCTCCAGAAAGTGCTAAAAATGCAATATGCATCTCAAAAGCTTAGATACATGTGAAAATGGAATAAAATCAAGACTGCTGTAAAGGTGAACACATTTTCATTTAAAATCCACCACCATCTACTCTGCTAGCATACATGATTTTTCCTCCAAGGTAAAATATTGGTGGAAATTACAACATCCCAGAGCTAGCTTCTGATGAAACATCAAAGCATTGTGAAGCTTGGGTAATGCACATTACGCGTTATACACTCCCTTTTGGGAGAGGACTACACATGCATCTTATACAAAATTCCATGAAAATCTATAATATCTACCAGTATATAAATAATCTACCAATGTTTAGTTATTCTTCATTTTTTGGGCAGCAATACCATTTGATCATCAACCTGCTGTAGTCAACAGATGCCATTAAACTTCCCACTGATTCCTGTAAAAGTGGGTATTTTCACAGTGGGGAAATTTTTGTACATTTCGCACGACGCGAAACTGCCTTTGTGCAAATAACAGCATGGGGATTGTTTTTCTTAATAAATTGCTTTTGTCGTAGTTACTTTCATGTTCATGAGCCCTGTAGCGTGAGTAAATTTGCTGTCGTGATGCCCACCAGTTACCCTTTCATGCACTGCCAAAGCCTGTATCCGCTGTGGCAGCAGTAAGCTATGACATGTTGTGACCAGCCGTGAAATAAAAACAAGCAAAAATTAATTGCAAAAAAATGTCCGTTTTTGTCGCTTTTTTACATTAAGCTCATCATCCAAAGGAACTCCACCAGCCCTGTACAATGTCTATGGAGATTACAAAACCTTGGAGTGACTGGGTAAAAACATGGCACATCTATACCCTGTCACACAGTCAATTACATCTTGGACAGCAAGTGATCCTAATGTAAACGGACTAACCCTTAAAACTTTCCTAACACGTTCTTAATGTTTTGGTTTTTTTTTTTGTTTTGTTTTGTTTTTTTGTTTTGTTTTTTTTTTTTGGGGGGGGGGGGGCATGATTGCTTCTTCTAATCAGGTATTGAAAAAGGTTTTTGCTTAACCCGTCGAGGATGGGCTGACTTTGCTGCAACACGCATTCTCCATAGACCCTTGCCCGAATATACTCGGGACTCGTCCTCAACGGGTTAATTCTTCAAAATATGTTTTTCTCTCGAGGGTTTTAATACCAAAACCATACATGGCTTGATGACATTTGCAAGCTTATTTTTTGTGGTTTGATGAAATGAAAATCAATAAAAAGAGTATATTAGGCACACTTTATTATATTGCTCTTCCTGTTGTTTTAGAAGTCACTCTTGTAGTCCAAGGTACATGTATATCACTGGTCTACCATTGTTTACACTTTGCTGTGGATATCTGTTTTCATTGTTATCATTATTATCATTATTGTACTTGTGAGAGAGGGAAATCCCTACAGTATTCAGGCTGAAAACAATGTGACTCTCTTGGCATATTCTACACAATAATCAATTGGAATGAAAATGAACAAAGAAAATGATATTTTTAAAAATACATTTCTGGTAAGTTTTCTTATAACATACATTTAAATTTGATGATAATTTCCTCACAATATCATTTGTTTCGGTAGTGTTGGGTAGTGACAGAGAAGGGAATCTTGGCTATGGTAATAACGGCGAGTCCATGAGAATTTCAGAGTCTTGTATGGAACAGATAAAGTACCTGCCCCAAGGTAAGCAGGCATCTTTGCAGATTGTGCAATGTTAATGCTATACCCTGACTCACAATTGGACGCAACTCCATTGAATGCAAAGATCTTGGTCTGTTCCGGCATTAGACTTGGAAATCAGCGGAATGCCAGGGGCCAATTTCTGAAAGCCAGTGACAATTTGAGTCTGTATTCCATTCATCCCTCCAAGATCAGAGGTAGTTAATGAATGCATGGGGTCAATGGGCCAAGGTAGAATACTGGCCTGGTTCACTGCTTTCCTGCTGAGCTCCTGTCTCCTCATATCGGGACAAAAGAGGGAGCCCTTGTACATGGACAGATTGAGCAGAGCATGTGGACAGCTGTAGCCAACGATTTGGATACTGTTTTCTTTTCTTTTTTCTGTTTTTGTTTCATGGTAATTTCTGACTGGGGGCCTCAGGTATGCCTAACATATGTCTTGAAAAGATAATTTATGTTGTGACATACAGCAGCGCACCTGGCTCATTGTATAACCCATTGAAAGTGCTTTTGATCTTTTTTGGAAGCCCTCCAGTGATGGCCGCCATATGTTACAGTGCTCTGAAGTTGGATTCATCTATATTTTAGAGTGAGGCCTTGCATCTGCTCATGATTTCCCATGGAAATCATGTGTGGAGATGAATGAACACAGTCTTGGAAGGCTCTGAAGACTCAACATGGTTCATGTTTGTTATTCATGACAAAAACCAAGTTAATTCCTTTAACATGTCAGTCTGTATGTATGTGTACCGGTATGTGTTTGTGTGTGTCTTTTTTTTTTCTTTTTGTACATGCATGTGTGCGATTAATCTGAGGTCCTTAAAGAAAGATTTCATAAATTCAACAAAGAAGAATAACCAATTGTATGTAAAGTGAAATACCGGTATCCAAAATAGAACGTAATCTCAATTAGACACCCCTTCACTATTGAACAGTACAGTGAAAAAGCCCCAGAAGGTCCCCTGTATTCAAGTGTAAGGCATTTAGAAAGCCAAATACAAATTTAAGAGGTACAGATTCAGATATTAGAAAAGACTGAGAGCTGTATCTACAGTAGATATGAACTTGTACTGCAGGCTGCAGGGTGTTTAGAGTCACCTTATAATGGGAACAATGAAGATCTGATAAAGTTGTCATGCACTTTGCACAGCACCATTTCCATGGGGCAAGTCTGTTTTAAACCATCTCTGATTACACTGTATGTGTGGTTGTTCAAACTGTCCACTTGTGATGTATACAAGAAACTACTTGAAAAGATGATGGTCTTGGCATTTTCAGACTAGCACAGTGAAGTGTCGCTTTTCATCATGAGTTCTTTAACGAAATTTTCCTTGCATTATATGACTAGATTTTTACAATGCAGGTCTACTGTAAACCTCACCCAATACAAATGTTCTCCCCTTTTTTATTAGTGTTCCTTGCCAGAGATAAGCATGAAAGTCTGGAACAAGACTAGCTCTGTGGAAAAAAGAACTGTCAGTACGTACTGGCGAAGAGAGAGAAAGAAAGACAGGAAGAAAGAGAGACAGAGAAAAAATGGCATGCATGTGAGATGATTACATCAACTGATGGTGTAGATGATCAGTATACACTGAACTGGACATTGGTAAATCAAATTACGGACAGCTGCTTGGAAAATGCCTGCTTTTACAGGCCATTTCATTTAGCTGATCACAGGCTTTCATTATGTAGACATGAGCAAAGCCTATTCTGCTTACTTCCGCTGGTTTCGGGGAAAACCCGCGGCAAAATGTTCATTGAGTAGTCAAGTGACATCCACGCTTTAAAACAAATGAGAATTGTTCAGAGGGCTCAAGAATATATCAGAAAACAAGCCTACTTTCAGAAAAGAAAAACCCTGAAATTATCATTTATAACTAAATTGACTCACAGCACAGACCAGTAAGCACATCAATTAAATCTCAAGTCTTAGTCTTGAATGCTTGCGGTATGCCTCCAGAGAATTCTGTACCCCTTCGCTACCCATTTCAATCCCCTCAAGCACCTGCTACACCGCAACACCTAACCACAGTGATCTGAGAGAAGACCTATGGGGGAGAAGCTGCTTCATCAAAACTTACCGATTTGCCACATTTTCTTCAAAGAAAATACTGTAATATAACCGGATTTCTCCAGTTATTGTGTGGGTTCTTTTTTGGGTAAGTTCGCGGACACCTCACGCAGACTCACAAGGATCACATCTTATCGCATCATCACGTAGAGAAAGCATCAATAATTCATCGAGATGACAATCGAAGTGCGTGCGAAGAAGAACTTTATTACCGTACTCGCCAATCCGGCTACCCGTCAGGACCGGTCGCCTGACACGATGCACCACTGTATCGCCGCACGAATGGCCGATACACACAGCGTTACAAGACTTTAGTGTACAATACACTACAAAACCACGGGGGGACTCCGCGGACACGTCCGCCCCCGACGAGCGTCAGCTCACCACTCCTCGCTCCTTCTACCCGAGCGAGTGTATAACCACGTGCGACCCGTGACCCCCATCGAAACTCATACGGTCATGGGGTCACCGCACGCCCCCTACGTCCTAACCAGACGTACCAGAGACACCAACTTCAGTGCTCTAACCTCATTTCATTACACAGCCCCTCCCTAAGACTAGTCAGTCCCTTGACTAGGGCAACTCGGGCTTTACATAAACAATGAAATGACCAAAACCGGATACTACAATCCCGTATCCTACACAAACAGAAACATAAACAATAACGCGAGAACAACATTTTTACATAAACTTCACAGATTAGCGTAAGCACATTTACCTATTCTTACACGCTAAAACAACCGAGTGTATGACATACATACGCGAAACACTGGTTCGCAACTTTGCATTTACATATATTTACATAACTTAATAAACACAAAAAAAGATGTGAAAACCGCATCATTACTGAACAAGCGAGGTATTTATCACTAGGCCTATGCATCATTGTCTCCCGCCTAGCTTAAACAACGAACTCCTTAAGTATAGCTTGTCCGATAGTTTACATTGTATTTACACGTATTTACACACACACACACAAAATAAACAAAGCTCTCTTAATAGCAGTCCACATTTTAAAGACAAATAAAACATTGTAATAGCGTCATAAGTCGTTGCGCCTTCCGCTAGGGGTTCCCGTCCTGCACTCCAACCATAGCGTCTCCAGAGAATTCCTTGCGCCGTCCCACTTGTTGTAGCAGATACCCTTATCGTAAGTCATCTCGCAGACCACATGACAGATATGACAATACGTCACTGCTGGTTCAACCTGTCGAAGTAGCACATGGCGTTGCAGGTATGGTGCACCTATTGCAGGGATCCCGCAGTTTCCTACATTATATACATTAAGTTGCGGCTGTACACAGTCACTACAATCACCTGGCGCTCTACCCAGCATCCCTGATACGAGTCATCGTATCGCTGAGGAGAGTTTCGCTTCCTTGGTTGATTGCGTCGGAGATCAGTATGGAAAACGTCGGAGAAATGGATTCATCTTTGCCGGTATGCGAATCGATAGGGTCAGACTCTGGTCGAACGTCTGCAGCTTCGTTGAGGAACTTCCGAGGTGCATGGTGCCAGGAGGACATGACGATCCGGCTCCTGCAAAGGAGCATCAATACCTCCACCAGCCTCGATCCACGACTGCAACAACGGCTCGCCAAAGCACTGTTTCATTCGATCCACGTGCATAACGCTTTTCTTTCCGATGTTTTCTCTTGTTTTCGGCAGGTCACGTCCGACAACCTTCATACAACCAGGAACGGACCATGTCATTTTCATTGCCATGATGCGTAGCTATGCAGAATTCCATTAAAATGCACCAGCGAACAGAATTTCAGTCTGATCGTGAACTCATGCTTGTGCAGGCATAGCAGGCATTCGATTTGAAGGCACTACTAATGGCACTGTAGGCATAGCAGGCATTCAATGTGATGGCACTACTGGCACTGCAGGCGCTCTTTCTTCTCCACAAGTGGGGTCCTATTGTTTTTTCTTCCGGCGCAGACTTCTGCCTCTCAAACAACAACTTCGACATCGTGACGTCGGAATTGACAGATGAACGTGCAGGCATAGCGGGCATTCAACCATAAGGCACCGCTGGCACTGCAGGCGCTATAGGGTCCTCTTGACAGGCGCTGTTCTCTCTCTATCTTCTTCAGGCGTAGAGTCTAACACAGTTTAATAAGCAGGCGCCTTTCACCTGCAAGCGCCCTTCACCTGCAGGCGCCTTTCAACTGCAGGCAGGCGCCCTTCCTTGCAGGCGCCCTTCCCTGCAGGCGCCCTTCACTGCAGGACGAAATATACGCAAGATGTATTTACTGATCCAGCCTCACCCTGCAGGCAATGAAAAGTATAGTAGGCATTCGTAACGAGGGCACTACTATAGCACTGCAGGATAAATCCTCTCTCCTCTAATTTATTAATGCAAAACAATTTTACATTAACATGATTTAGCAGTCACCTGGTCCACGAAACCCATCCCACCGCTGCCACCAATGTAATATAACCGGATTTCTCCAGTTATTGTGTGGGTTCTTTTTTGGGTAAGTTCGCGGACACCTCACGCAGACTCACAAGGATCACATCTTATCGCATCATCACGTAGAGAAAGCATCAATAATTCATCGAGATGACAATCGAAGTGCGTGCGAAGAAGAACTTTATTACCGTACTCGCCAATCCGGCTACCCGTCAGGACCGGTCGCCTGACACGATGCACCACTGTATCGCCGCACGAATGGCCGATACACACAGCGTTACAAGACTTTAGTGTACAATACACTACAAAACCACGGGGGGACTCCGCGGACACGTCCGCCCCCGACGAGCGTCAGCTCACCACTCCTCGCTCCTTCTACCCGAGCGAGTGTATAACCACGTGCGACCCGTGACCCCCATCGAAACTCATACGGTCATGGGGTCACCGCACGCCCCCTACGTCCTAACCAGACGTACCAGAGACACCAACTTCAGTGCTCTAACCTCATTTCATTACAATACTATATGCTCACAAATTCTGTGAAATTTTCACAAAAATATTAATAAAGTCATCCCTGATTTAAATGAGATATTTTCATCTTGTCTTGTTATATCTTATATTTAGAAACAAAAGCATAATAAACAATCCATCTCCTTATACCTCATTGTGACATTTTAAATGACTTCTCCATAACAAAACAAGACTGTTCGTAGGCACCAGCCCTTACACAGTGTTTTGAGGACAGGTTTTCAGAAGAAAGCACTTAACAGCACACCACATGAAACAGAGATCAAAGCTTAATGTGCAAATAATTTTTCTAGAGTACCGAGTCTTTTTTTTTGTGCAACAACAGTTTTATCATGAGACAAAAACATATTCTACTCTCAACTCTTTTGCTTGCTCCGTCTCTCTTTATCAAAATCAATCTCTCTCTTTTTTATTTTTCTTAACATAATATATAAACATTTTTTTCCCTCTGGTGGCCTGTTTGGGCCTTTAAAATCTTTGAATCTGAAATTTTGGTGGCCCTCCCCCCCCCCCCCCCCAAAAAAAAAAAAAAAATTGTAGTGGCCAGAAGTAAATGGACATAAGATATAAAACTTTATTTTGAATTTAGCTGCCTTATAGCACCACCAAAAGATAAAGCTTTGTGGAAATTTGGTGGCCCAACATCAGTTTCTAGTGGGGCTGAGCCACTGGGCCACCGCTTTTGTCAAGCCTTTACCCATTCCATATGGGAACCTGGTGGCCTGCATATTAAGTCTATGGGCATTTCAGAATTCAATATGGAGCGGGTTAATATCAAGAGGGGTGTAATTCCTTTGCACCTGACCAACCCCAGTCATGACTAAACATAACCTGTCAGTTCCTGTTCTGGAATACATTTCTCACTCTCTTGATCGGGCATAAAGCCGGTGCCACATTTCCCTCGATGTCCATACCAATTTCACAAATTGCCCATATAATATGCGGTTGTATGTCAATTTAGAACACCGCAGGACATGCCTTGATGGACAAAAGAAGAGGGAAAAAAAATGAGAGCTAATTTGACTGATGTGTCTGTCATTCATACAATGCCCATGAGCATGACATGTGATTTAGAGAGACTCCTCTTTTTTTCCAAGCTAAAAAGTTCATTCTAAATTTCATGCAAAGCCACTGCATGTCATTCTGCTGTTCTTTAAAATCTTTTCCCCCCTTTCTACTCCCTTTTTTTTTTGGGGGGGGGGGGGAGGGGGTAACTGAAGTTGATAAAGCTGACTTTCACAAAAGTATGTTTACACATCACACTTGAATGCTCATATATCAAGATTAAAATCTTTAAATTCAAATTGAAGTTGCCATAATCTTCTGTGAGCATTATGTGTGCAATAATTTGCTTTAAAGATCAGTGCTGGCAAAGACAATGCGTCTTCTTCCTTGTTCATAGATTCATTGGCTTTTTTAATGCTCATTACAAGGATATCAGATATTCATCTAAATCTAAAAATTGCACTGGATCTTAACAAATTTTACATACTGAGCACACATCTCACTGCAAAATGATAAATTCAGTTTGTGTTTAAAAAGCAATGATTGCCTACAACAAAGAGAACAACTTAAAACAGGAGAGAACATAAGTCTAGCCCATATCACAATGCTTGAGAGACCATGTAGTATGTTTTTAAAATACTGAATAACAATGATTATGTGACATTTTGCTGTCCTTAGATGAAACTGCATGCACTAAAAAAAAAATCTTATAACTTCCTCTATCCCCCATATTCTGCAGACATGATTGACAATAACTTGACAGTGATTAGGCCTTTAATGCAGCTCAATTACTGGAAGGGTAATGAGATTAGACAACTTGTTCCTCCCTTCTCTCTCTGTATAAGAGAGAGAGAGAGAGAGAGATTCAACTTTTTGAGAGTATAAATGCATCGGCAGATGTAATGTTTGGGCAAAGATGTCTGGAAAAGGGTGATGACCGCAGAGTAAAACGCAAGAATGTTTATTCAGTGGCTGCAAAGTGTTCCTTGCCGCAGCAACAATCGCAGCTCTCTGAACAAAATTCGCCGTTTAGGTAGCTATCGGGGACAGTTTAAAATCTTTGATCGATACATCCCCCGCTTCGCTTCCACCTTGTTCTTGCCCATCAAAACCTCAGAGGGAGGAGTGTAACCCCCCCCCTCCCCCATTATCTTAATTTACAAATTAACTTCTTCTCCTTCCCTGCTCTTCCCCTATTTCCTACTGAACCTTGTATACATGCAAATAGTTGTCTAAGTACATTAAAGTTCCTGAATATCAATTTATTTTACATCTGTAGGAAAATACTTTGGGAGTGGCATCCTATGAAAGGATAAATTTTCATACAAACAAGATTCTGACTGTCGATGAACTCAACACAGAATCCTTCACACAAAAGTTGGAATTCCATACAATTGTAAGTGGGAATTCCATAACTGACTATGATCTACAGCAAATCATTGTATATTTACTCAGATATTCATTCAGTGGAGATTCTGGTTTGTTAAGTGTTTTTTTTCTCTCTTTCTCTCACTGCAATGACACACCGTATGTCAAATTATGGTTTAAACGCAAAAAAAAACACAAATTTGAATGACATTTTAATGAAAGGTTAAAAATGAGGCATGAAACATTTGATTACAATTGGGTGGTAAACCAGACCATCATCTACAATGTAGATCCCAGATATTACTTGCAGATTTGTGGGATCTCATGTGACTTGTGAAAGAATGCCCTTGTTATTTTGTCACAAAGAAACCCTTTTTTAAACTTTGATGTTGACATTTGCAATATTCCAGATCTGGCAATCCTGAATGGCCAAATCCATAGGTTTGTGAAAATTTGTTATAAGGGTAATTATGATGATAATATAGTGGGTACATACAGTATCAATACCAAGTTTTGATGATGACTAATGATATTGTGGATCTGGTCATGAATCACCAATGTAAACACAAGACAGGGGGGTAATTGAAATTCAGATCATAGGTATCTTTCATTTCCATTTAAAAAGCCTTATTTTGCGTAGTACATGAAAGTTGCTAGAGTTGTAATGTATCCTCAAAACAAACAAAAATACAGGCAGCAAGCATAGGTACAGCTTTTCCCTACATCCCCAAATCTGTGATTTAATCAAGTCCTCTCTATCCGCCCAAGGCAAAATGGTGTATTCAGTTGAGACCTCGCCTGCCCTTGAACTCGACTGGAATACAAGCTGTCGAACGCTACAATGAACTGTAGTCAGAGCTGAGTCTTTTCCCCTGACATACACTATCTTACCATCTCATGCTACTCATGTTAATAATACCCACAGCCACCGGCAGCAGAGCACCCCCTGAAGGGTACACTCTTGGGTATCTTCCACAGTATTCATGACTTGGTCACAACAGGGCATGATTAGTGTACAAACATATTACATTCATTCGAGCTTTGCTTTGGAGTGTAACTGAACTGGAAGAGGGAATGTGGCATTGAAACTAATATTGCCACAACCTCCATGCACTGCTCATTCACTGGCTCTGCTTGCCTTGCAGTGCTGACATGTTTCTCTATTACATTGTTCCACAAACTCACTCTCTTGGAGGAGTCTGCACCCTGTTTTGTTTTGTTGGTGTTTGGGTTTTTTTTTTTGGGGGGGGGGGCAGTGCCAACTTCTGTTTACATGATCAAAATGAAAGAATTTCTACATCTTGGGACATAATTATGATTGAAAAATCACACACTTACACAATACTGTGCAAACTTTTAGTCATTTAGCAAATTCCTCTAAATTCAGCTGTCTTTAGCATCTCAACATCATTGACAAATTGGCACCTGAATCGAATGCCCTGGTATGTGTGGGAATGATGTGTTCACAGTGTATGTGTTGGCTACAGGTGAGAAAATATTTCTATGCCTGGTTCTTATCAGCTGTGAAGCATTGAGGATGAGCAGATGTTCCTATAACACACACTTCCCATAAATACCTGCCTACATATGCCCAGAACTAGTCTTCAACAGGTTAACCCATGGTAGACTAGTCCCAAGTATACTCGGGTAGGTGTCTATGGGAAATCTGTGTTATAGCGAAATCAGTCCGTCCTCAACAGGTTAAAGTGTATCTTTGGCCAAAAAATTATTTTGGATATGTGAAAGAGACACATTTCAGTAATCCATTGCACCATCTTTCAGAGAAAATGGGTCATTAGTTAGTGAAATAATGCATCTCAAAGTTTCCAAACACACTGTGTCTGGGAGATTCAGGAACCACTGTGGTTCCGTAACCCACTGCAAACAATAGGGTTTGCTGTAGTCTTGCCTCCCAGACCCATTGTGTTTAGAAACTTTCAGATGCATTATTTCACTAATTAATGACCCATTTTCTCTGAAAGTTGGTGCAATGGACTACTGAAATGTGTCTCTTTCACATATCAAAAATAATTCTTTGGGCAAAGATACACTTTAAGGATTCTGCAATATCACCTGAATCACAAACACCTTCAAACATTTTCACTTTGCTATAATTATCCATCTGAGCTCACTGAGCAGTTTCTGAGTAATGAGTCTACATCTCTGTATTTTCCCACAATGCAATGCTCATCCAGCAAGTATCAGGGAAGAGGAGGGGAGGGGAATTAGTCTCACCTGCAGACTCGGTCTTGCCTCTGGATGTTTCTTCACCAGTCTGGTTAGTCTGTCCTGAAGGAGAGAAGCTGTCAGGGAGTGGTGGTCAAAAAACAACATTGTTTTAAAGTGATTCCAGCGCTTGGAATGACACATCATTGCTTATATTATACAATTACATACATGATGTACATGTAGCACGTACATGGAACACATAATGAAAATGAATGCCCCTATGCGCTCATATGATGACCATATTGCCATCAGTTGGCTAAGTTTATGAGGAGACAAGCACTCTAAAGGATGCAGGCCAAGAAAGAGAAATAACATCCTCATTTCCTAATTTTTGGCTAAGTCTGGCTGCCTGTGGATGCTTAAATTGATACCATACCAACAAAGATAGGCACAGACTACGGGGATTAGGCTCGCACAGTGTGCTGCACTGCCCTCTATAGTTCAACAATCAGTCAGGTTATCTACATGGTGCACACAAGGCTGTTTTGATGCAAGTGTGGCATTTATCTAGAGGTAAAATGAATTATAAAATGGGTTCAAGAATGTAGCCAATTGTAAGCGCTGAAATGAGTCACGTGTGCGTGCATTAATTTCTTAGTAAATGCACGGCCGGGGCCTGACGTACGTCACAATGTTTACACTAGCAGTGCGCACTCAATCAGTTGTTACAAGTGCGTTACGCGCTGCTATACGCGCTGTCAATCCTGTAAACAACTTCTAGTTCGGGCTGCCACAACAGCCAGCGGCCTTTCTCGTGCATAACACGTGGCGTACGTATACTCTTATACGTACGTACAGTACTTATGTGCGGGATTTCCGAGTGCGACGTGCGTAAATGTTTGGGACGAACATCTTCGGACATCTTGACTTTTGAGCGAGTGCTACATGTAGCTGACTGGTATTGACCCACAAAGGTACGTGAATAATGCTGTTAGTTTTCGACCCATTTTATAAAACAAATGATGCACAGGATTATTTCGTGGCGTTAGTGAAGGTGCGGCGCGCTCGAGAGTATTGACAATGGTGCGACATGCACGAGGCGCATTCACTAACACACTCTATCCTGTGCATCATTTGTATATCAAAGCATTATGATTTGAAGATTGCAATGAAATTCACAATTCTGTAATTTGGTCAATAAGGCATGAAGTTGCTCATAATTCAGTGTGTTGGGTGAAGACATTGGTATTTGTGCATTCTTGTCCTGATTCCAAGCACATTAATACAACATTCAATTCTCTTGCTGTCATGATCAAACTTTTTTTTTTTCTACAGCTCTCTTATAAAAACATATATTTTACAGTCCTTTACATGACTTGTCAAAATACTGTATACGCTATATATTTCACGGGGGTTTTATTTTCGCGAATTTTGCGAGTCGGGAGCTATTCGCGAAATTAACAACACGCGAAAATATTACCTTCCAAAATGATGATACGAACATTTCAGTACCAGTATACCATGTCACGGCTTACCGAACAGACCATACAGGCTAAGCTTGTTTACGCTCATCCACGTCTACTTACGAATACTGTAGAGAGCCAATCCATTATCGCAAGGGGACCACTCGTCAGAAATCTAGCGCGATGGACTTAACCACTTCAAAAATGTTGAATTCTCACTTACTAGTTTGCAGAGTTTGGTAAGTTTTTTTTTTTTCATGCAGTGTATAACTAGTATCATTCTTATTTGCTAGTAAGTTGAAAATTCACACTTTCTTTGCCACTTCATATTTTCTCTGGTCCCCCAATCGCGAATTTAACCACTCGTGAAAATGTGTGACAGCAGCAATTCGCGAAAATTTATGTACGCGAAAATTATAGCGTATACAGTAAGGTACAGCTTGTAGCATAGAAAAGATTTGCAGTATATTTACAGTATGTTATGACCAAGTACTACTAATACCGACAAGGAAAAAAAAAGTCTATATTTTAATGAGACCTTTAAGATTTGTACTCTACAGACTATACAAGACCAGTACATGCTTTTAGAAGTCATAATGTTCTGATAAGTCTGACGATTCTTCAAAAATTTCTCAACATATAATAATTTCCTCACAAAATAAACATGCAACTGATATGTAACATTAAATTTACTTCTTCCCTTGTATTGTAATTGACACTTTTCTGGAGGTAGAGCAAATACACATTTGTATGAGAGGTACAATGTACTTAGAAAAACTAGTTTTCTTCTTCTTCTTCTTCTTCTTCAACTTGTTTGTACAGGTGTGTCAATCAAAATGGACATGAGATACTGCATTTTGAATACATCTTGATCTGTTGTTGTAACTGGACACCATGCATTTAAGCAGTGATACTGAAAAACAGTGGGATAATGAGCATAGCACAGAGTTGTGTGTTGGCCAAAGTAGAAGAAGATTAGACAATATGTAAGAAAGTGAGTGCACGTGGGCGTGTGTGTGTATAGCGGGTGTTTGTGTGTATGTGTTGGCATAAATTGCTGCATTGGTAGGCATTGCTGGGGGCGATTGACCCAGATAGACACACACAATTGACATGACTGATCTTCTTATATGGGACCAATGAGGAGCCAATTCAACAGGTTGCAAGGAGAACATTACATGGGGTATAATAATGCCTGCTCACTGCTTCTCATCTCTAGGACACACTTCACTATCACCACTCTACACTGGCCTCAGACCTCACCCCGGGAGTTTGTTCTATTCATTGCTGATGCAGTCCAGGCGAGTTAATGATGCAGCGGGGGAGGGTTTGTTCCCCTTTCTCCAGGAGCATCCTCTTCAGCCTACTTTAATTGAAGTCACTGATTCACCTGGAAATGGAGCACAGCCCGCTCCTGACCAGTAGCCACTCCTCAAATTTTCCCTTCACATAGTCCTTGCTTAACCCACTGCAAGGACGAGCTGACTTTGACATAATAACTATCAGCATTTCCCACAGACACCTGCCCAAGATTTCTCGAGACCAGTCATCAACGGGTTAACATCCAAGCCAGGAGAATTGTCAAGCCAAGTAATCGCTTTGCTGATATCATGTAATCTCACTCTGAGGAATTTCAGCGATCAGTAATAGGTGTGTGTCAGGTTGATGATAACTTTAATGTATACATGTGCATCCAAAGCTTCCAGACAGTATAAACCTCATCTCCAACTTGTACAGTAATCAGTAGCAATGACACTGTCCAGACTTGACAGGTGTCTGTGAATAGGAAATGATAGTCGTAAGAACAAAAGTACCAGCTTACCAGTACCATGTGTAATACTTTGAACTGGGACCAAACAAGCACATACATTATCATCATATTCTGTCAGTAAAATGAATATGTGTAGACATATATATAGGAAATATGAATGACAACTGGGAAAAGGCAACAGAATCAAATCTTATTTTGACGATGCATTAAATGCACATCTTGCTCATGATGTGTAACAGCATGCATGGCTTATAAAACCAGACATTAACATACAGCACTTATAAATATCAGTACATCAACATGAATTTTAACCTGTTGAGGACGGGCTAATTTTACTATCCCATAGACACTTGCCCGAGTATACTCGGGACTCATCCTCAATGGGTTAAACAGTGCAATACAAAAGGAGAAGTGGCATTTCCTCTGATTTGTGTAAATTAGCACTTGGATCACATGACAGGTAATCACAGGAATTCAATTTCAAAGCCTCCAGTAAAAAAATATAAAGATAATAAATTAGGATGGTTCTTTTCTTCCCTTTCCAAACTCCTAGAAATAAGACAGAAAGTAGGTACTGTATCTAAATTGTAATAAATTATAGCACGTATTCCATTACTACATGAGTTTTGTATCATGTAACCTCAGTAACACACAATCCTGTACACAGAAATGTCATGTTGAAAAGACAACACCTCTTTCTGCAAACTACATTGTATAGTATGCCTTTCAGTAAGGAGTGATATTGCATGTCTGTCACAGGCCTGTACCTATGAACATTAATTAGCAGAATTTGTATTGCTCTAAAATCACTGGGCACCAAACATTCCCACTGAAGACCTGAAAGACTTGGTAACAAAAAGAAGTCATTTGAATGATACTGGTTCAGGGTTGCCCATACATTGTAGGAATTCTTCCCTGCAATCTAACATTATGTAATTACTGTAAAAGTGGAAATTTTCATGGTGTTGAATTTTCATACATTTTGCCCAAACAGAAACTAGTACGAAAATAAAGCATGCGAATATTTTTGCTTGCCATTATATGTTCCAGTACTTAACTGATGTCTTTTTTCACATTCGTAGCTGTACCTGTAGAGCATACAGGATAAAAACATCTTACTTTTGAAAGAATCACTAGTGTTTTTGACTTCTTTGTTGTTGTTGCTGTTGTCGCTGGTTGGTGATAAACACATCAGATAGCGAGATCTGACAGACATCTCTGCCACAATCAAATGCAACCTTGCATCAAAATACAGTCTAGACTCAGACCACCTCATAACATTGTCATGCAATTTGCGACTAGTTCTTACCCTGAGTGTCAAAAGTATTGCTGTATGATTGCCTTCGCTGTCTCTTCTGTCCTTTACTTGAAGTCTGAGGAACAAAGATGAACAAGATTTATTTTTTAACAATAACCACAACAATTTCTTTGCACATGACATCAATCATCACATACTCACATTGTATCTCATGCACTTAACAACACTCATCATGGGTCAAGTGAGAATTTGACGCAATTTCTGTGAAGATAATCCATTATGATTGCTGAGTGAATATGACAAATTTCTCTTCCAGTGCAGTTGGTAACAAAGAAAATAACACATACAGTCTCTGTGGTATCACATGAAACCTAATAAGATGTCTCACATCAATTTTGAAATACAAGGTTGCAACCACTACACTTGTATAATAACTATACTCATACAAACATGATCTACTTTTGTGTGTGTGTGTGTAAGGTAAGAATTACAATGAATCTATACTGTAGTCTACTTGGTCTTTAATGCATTTTCAAAAAATGGAAATTCTTGTCGGGGTTTTGAAATAGATTGATGTTTGGATTTTATCAATAATTTTGTTACATGTTTTCAATTGATCTGAAAATGCTATTTCAATGTTGTTATCATGTACAGTATTGTAGCACAGCACAGAAAAGGCTGAGAAAATTCATACCTACGTGTATACAACACACACACATCTACACAAAGCTTAACTGAATGGCTACAATGACCTAAACAACTAGTGCACATGTATGAATCCTGTCAAAAGGTGGCGCTAGACATAAAAGAAACCCAGCAGAAAACATTTGCTATCTCCCACAAACATGATTGTTCTCAAAAAGTACACTTTTAGAGCTGGCGAAAGGTGACTTGTTCAATTTTTCATCCACAGTTTAAAAAGTGACATCAAATGGATGGATTAATGCATTCTGATGAAAAAACTTGACAAGTTAAACTAAGTGCCTGCATTCTTAATGGGGTTAATCAAATACTCACTGATGATTCAATTACTTCAAGTTTTGCTTGTTTACACGCTACACATAAAATCATCAATGGATTACAGGAAACGAGACTGGAATGTAAGCTGATTTGATGTCTTTCTCATCATTCTGTTATTATAGTTCTTGATGATGCTGTTGAAATTAAACTGTCATCGTAAGGAATATTGAATCTTGAATGCCTCTGGCATTAAAATGTTTTTGGACAAGATAGCTAAATCCCAATGCTGCTGCTACTGCTAAGCATACAAAAAAGAACTAGAGAGGGGCCGTCAAAGGCGGCAGACCCACGCCTAAGTACAAAGTCGGGGTAAACATTTAATGTGCATTCGGTCATCTACCAGAATTCGGCCACTTAATTGCCAGTGTGCTTTATCACCAGCCAGTGAGTTCTACCAAAGATCGTACACTGAAGTGTACGATCTTTGGTTCTACAGTCACATCACACGCAAATCACATAATTACACATACGGTATTAACACTCATTCACGTACAGGAAAGTCCTTAAGTCTCCTCCAAAAATCCATCGAAAATCCCAAATTCCACCGTCAAAAGTGCAGAATCGGAACTTTTCCAAGCGCGCGCGAATTAAGTCCAGTTTTAAGAGTATTGTCTACGCGACGGGTCGCGGAAAAAGCGCTAAAAATCGAGAAATACGCCGTTTTCTTGCGGGATATTTTGATTATAGCAAGCCGAGAGTGTGATGATATCAAAGGTCGTATGAGTGTACGATCTTTGATGGTATCCACAAAAGCAAAAAAGAAAAACAAAATTTACGTACCCCCTAGGCAATTACCCCTATGATTAGTGTCTACGGGAATTATTCAATGCAAGGGTTGAATGCAAATGTCTACTGCACTAGTATTCGGCCACCAACGAGCGCCGCAACGTCCCCGGTGCAATTTTGCACCAACAGTGTAGAGCGCGATGCATTTTCAGCGGCCTTGCACACGCATTGACATTGAGCACGCATATCGTGCAGTGTGACTGCGACCGAGCAAAATGCTCCTCCAACGAAAAAAAACAATCAATGTTAATTTGAAAAATCATCAAATATCAAAGGTCGTATGAGTGTACGATCTTTGATGGTATCCACAAAAAGCAAAAAAGAAAAACAAAATTTACGTACCCCCTAGGCAATTACCTTTATGATTAGTGTCTACGGGAATTATTCAATGCAAGGGTTGAATGCAAATGTCTACTGCACCAGTATTCGGCCACCAACGAGCGCCGCAACGTCCCCGGTGCAATTTTGCACCAACAGTGTAGAGCGCGATGCATTTTCAGCGGCCTTGCACACGCATTGACATTGAGCACGCATATCGTGCAGTGTGACTGCGACCGAGCAAAATGCTCCTCCAACGAAAAAAACAATCAATGTTAATTTGAAAAATCATCAAAATACGGGCCAGTTTGTGATGACGGAGAACAAACTTTCATAAATCTAGAAGGACATAGTCCCTCAAATAGGCCTAAACGTAAATTTCGGAATTCTTTTAAGGGCAATTCCGCGGTTAGTAACATTACATTTGAACAAATTCAGATATTTGTTTTTACTACTAAATTACCATTTATTCATTTCAAGTCAAAATTATGTCAAAAACATGTTCATCCTTCCCAGGTTTATGATACAGAAAAGAATGAATACAATCCATGAAATATTAGAATTGCTATGGCAGCTTAAAGGGCAGGTTAGTAACGTTACGAAAAAAGGACATGACAAAAAAATCAATGTCTTGTAACAAAAAGTGTGCAAAAATTCAAGTTACTTCAAACAAAGTGTTGCATTAATTTTAATTATTGCATCATGACAAATGTTCACACAAAGTTTTTGAGCAGTTCGACCAATTATTTTTTAGCTAGACCCCCAAAAGCATGGTTAGTAACGTTACGGTTAGTAACGTTACATTTGTCCGGAGTAATTCCGCAGGTCATTTCACCCTTTTGTAATTGACAAAATGTCACATGACTTCTGGAGTATTTAAATGTATTCATCTTTTACCCATTAGCAAAACTTTGAGGAAAAAATTTCGAAGGAACCCACTGTAATTTGCATTTAAGTGAATTTCAGCATCCCCAGTCCCACATGTACATTTTAAATGATGGTTTTAGATCTTGCGAAATCAATAAATACGAAAAATAAAATCTACTGAATTTGAAAGACCTTAATGATTGGTGAACATCCATGGCATTAGTTGGTACCTAAATTAAAGAGTAAGATAAAGAGGCACATTTCTTTTATCCATGTCATGTCCACCTAACTGCGGAATTGCCCTTAAGAACATTTGAGCAGCGAAGTCGGATCGTTGGGGAGTTTATGTCTTCGTATGGTAGCGGAAAATCGCAAAGTGAGAAACGGGAAATTTTCGGAATGGTCACTATACCATGGGGTCAAAACTTCAAGGTCACACAGAATTTGCAAGGGTCAACCGATTATCACCAAAATCTAATCGATTCTTTCCTGTCATTATCCAAACATTCCCTGAACATTTCGTGCAAATCCGTTTACCCGTTCTCTTGTTATCTTGTACACAAACAAACAAACAAACAAACAAACAAACAAACAAACAAACATACGGAACCCTTTACATAACCCCCTGCCGATTTTCATCGGCGTGGGTAACAAAATGTACCATAAAAACATAATCCACAAGGGGAAAAAAAAAAGCAAGCCCCTAAATTCTCAGTAAATCTCCTCAAGCGAGATAATTTAGACAACAGCAAAATGTGGGCAGTTTTTAAACCTGGGTCAAGTCTCTGCTGAACACCAAAGCATCAAGCTTTACCAATAAAAGTCAATAACTACTGTATCATGAAACCATTTTAGGGACCAGAACATGGACAGCAGTTCCATAACATAACTATCATTTTCTGGATAAAACTTAATTTTTGAAATGTTTAACCTTGACCAAGAAACTTTTTTTTTTTCACAACTCTATGGCTTGCATCTTTTCCAGGGCAGGATGTTTGGAGGTGGGAAAAATTCATTTTGCCAAAATGTTTTCATTCAATTGCCACTACAACTTCACATAGCATTGAACTCCAATGCTATTTAATAGCATTTCCCATGCAACAGAAGACATCTTGGTGAATGGTGAATGACACTTTTCTACTGCACACCTTTCCCTTTGCAACCTTCACATGGTTGTGGTGGCTCCTTAGATCGTAAATGTGGATGTCATACTTTGTAACTGACCAATTGTATACTGAATGGTAAACTCTCTCAGTTTTTCTCTATGTTTTCAAAGCAATTGTTTCATCATATTGAATAGATGTCTCATTTCTCCATGGAAAAATTTTAGCAATAAGATGATAAAAAAACTTATTTTGCAGTCACATCATTTCTCTAAACATTCTACCTACCACCCCCCCCCCAAAAAAAAAAAATGCAATGCAACACTTATACTTCAACAATTTTGGAAGAAACATTGATTCCATGATCATGCAAGTTGCTTCTGTGGCACTGTGGCATAGTGGATAAGACTCCCGACTCCCGTTCGGAGGACCGGAGTTTGAATCCCGCCCAGTGCTTACGTCCTTGGACAAGATGTTTTTACCCACTATGTCCCTCTTGACCCAGGTGTACAAATGGGTACCTGACAATGCTAGGGTAATAACAATAGTTCAGCGCCCTCTGGTAGAGCAGTGGCAACACTGAAGAGGCTACCCTTGGTAAATAAGACCTTATCATTATTACTGTGAAACCCCATTATAGCGACCGGCGATATTACATGTACCTTGTTATAACCGGTACCTCATTATAACCGTTCGCATCAAAAACAAAGAAAAACATTAGCACAAAGTCAACTCATCAATCAAACTTAAGAGCAGTCTTTGCGTTGTTATTACACAAGTATGGATCATTATCATTGAGAGAATAACAGGGAATTATTTGTGAATTGATACAAAAAAGAGAAGGAAAAAAAAGTAGGGGTTGAAATGCGTTCTTAATTTTTCTTCCGAAAATCTCTTCACATAATAGTTGCACTATGTTCTTGAGAAGTAGGCCTACTCGGCAGGATCATATGATTGTGATTCCTTCTTCACCTATCTCTTCCTCTTGTATTGAACCATTCTGAAAGAATAATATTTTTTTGTTCTAATACAGTGTAAAATGACAATGAACAAAATCAGTTTGTATAAAATGCATTTGCTAAGATTTTTTTAAACACCAGCGCAAATAGAGTAACATTATGCGTTGCTTACTGTAACTTGCGAGGTATTTTACGTGTTGGTGCCCAGCGGGAATGCAGTGATACACTTTGTATCATAAATCATTTCGGCTGTAATCTTATATCTCATGTATGATGTTTGCGCCCGAAGGAATTAAAAAGTGCGTTCTTTATTTTCTTCCAAAAATCTCTTCGAGTTTTGTACATCTGTCCTTGAAAAATATGCGACAGGGTTGAATTTGGAAGGTTGTGATCCTTTTTACGCAAATCTGTACCTCATAGACCATTCTGAGAGAAAAAAAAATCTTTATTGTGAAATGCAGTGTTAAATGATTATGAACAAACCTAGATCTATTCAAACTATTAAATACATTTGTTTCTTTTTCTAAACACTGACTCAAGTAGATTAACATGCGTTATTCAACTATTTTTATGCTACTGTCACCCGGCGGGATCGCAATGATTTCATTAATTATTTCCGCTTTAATCATATAGGTACTATTTACATACACACTCATATTTGATAACCAGGAAACAACTGGAAGTCGGAACTAAAAATGGAAAGGATCTAATGATGAGTTGCACATGCATTCCAAAAATGTCCATTTTTTGGCCACGAGTGTCGCAACATGAAAAGTTTTTGAATGCGATATTTGTTTTTCCCGTTGCGTTGTGGTCCGACCTAATATCACGCACATGTATCTCGTGAAAAAGAAAATTGAATGATTATGTTCAATAACTTAGTAGGAACATCGGAAGTATTCCAGTGTCTTGTATCACATGGTTTAGAAGAAAACATGGAAGAAATGGTATTTGGTAATTCGTCACTAATAATGGGGGATAAAAGAGCTCAGGGATAACGGCGGGGTTGAGCATAACGTGTTTGTTTCCGAGTCTTCCCGCTTCAGATAGTACATGTAGAGAGATGGCATGGAGATCGTATACATCCACAGTGCACATTTGTGTATAATAAAATGCGCATTATTGTGTTCACCCTAGTCTGTGCAGAACTGGAAAGAGACATGGATAGCGTGAATTCGGTTTTCAGTGTTTCGTTTGTCGCGTGTTTGAAAGCGGCAGGTCAAGAAATGGAAGTTTGTTGTATCCAATCAAATTGCTTATGTTTTTCTTTATCATGATGCACCAAAAATGTCCTCATTATAACTGGAATCTTGTTATAACCGAACTCGTTACAACCGATTTGTTCTGCCATAGGTTTACACACAAAGGAAAACCGGACCGACGCAATCACTACGTTAAAAGCGATTCCTCGTTAAAACCAAACTTGTTATAACGGGGTTTCACTGTACCTGTATCATATTATTCTGTACTGTAACAATTGAAAAATAAACAAGTATGGGCATTGCTGTTGGTGAAAGTGTCAATTGATGAGCAGCTTGACGCAAAACTTGAAAGTTCGATCTCTTTACCTCAGAACTCTCAGCCTCACATAGTACCTCCAGCTGTGACATTATGGTCATCGTCTCAATGGCGAGGTCACTTAAGGTCATAGACTTGCCCCATAGCTGTTCGTGGAGACAGATCTCAACTGCAGAAAAAAAAGCACCAATGAAAATTTTGAGAGTCTGATCAATGTACATGTAACATAAAACCTCTGAACAACGAAGGAAAGAACACATGATCTGCCATTTCAATAACCTCAGAGGCAAGGCCACTTGATTAAACAAGACCAATTTCTCCACAAACACTTTTTTCCCCCAATGATGGTCATGAACCTGACAATGGCTTGTCTGTTGCTCTATTTTTGATTGTTTACTTGTACTGAACCAAGGACAACACTATACACCAGTAACAAGCATCCCCCCCCCCTTGTTTTGTTGTTGCATATTTTCATTTCCCAATAAATATTGAATAGTTCTTTTGGTTACTGAATATTTGATAACAATACATCACATTTTGTGATTTAAGAATCAAGAGCAGAAGGTGAAGTTGCAATTCCTTATGATCCACTTAGGTTTTCAAGGTAATGCAGTGCACTGAGTTGTAAAAATCAGAGAAACTTGTACCATGCAAGTATGGCAAACATGGCTCTATACAGTGTCAATATTACCTTTAGTTTGTATTGACTCAAAATGACGATGAATTTTGAAAAGTGCATCCTAATATAACATGCAGACTTACATACGGTATGTGTCAAACTTAATCTATGCATTCAATATCAATTAGTTCAAACAGCTAGAACCCTTAACATGCCTGAGATATGGATCTAAAAGTTGAGATACAGGCTAGGTTTTTAAATGTGTACAAATTTCATCAACTTCAGTAGAACATATTGCACATATAAATACACTATTACCAAAGAAATCTATTATGGCAGGATATAAAAATTAGTAAAAATGCTTTATTCAAGCTGTTTCTTTTGGAAATGTTCTGCTGAGACACATTATATACAAAGCATAGTAAAACACATTGATACACATCTATCCACACACACACACACACACACACACACACACACACATAAGATTAAGGGCACAAAATAAGATTATGAAAACTATGAGATCCAATGCATGTTGACTTATTTGATTCATAATAGCCTGGTCATCATCACTACACTGTATGTGGTCAAAAGAAAATCTAAATATGTGTCATATATTTTACAATATTTCTGACATAAAAGATTTCTAATATACTGCAAAACATGTTGGAAAATACACCTTTGCTTTCCTTCTTGTTGTATTTGCTCCTTATGTGTGTCTCAAATCAGGAGACATAGAATAGAAATAGCAATAGATTATTCATGTCTTTCCACTGGAGTGAGGAAAAAAAATACAAACACACCAACTGTTAGATTCTAACCAAAGTTTAGCTTTATCTAGACTAGACCATTATAGATACGAATTATGTTACATTGTAAGAACACCGTTGGTGGAACAAAAACACAAAATAAAAACACACACTAAAATAACTGTTAGATTCTAACCAATGTTTAGCTTTATCTAGACTAGACCATTATAGATACGAATTATGTTACATTGTAAGAACACTGTTGGTGGAACATTTTCAAAAGTGAAGGGCCCACTTCTGGGTTTCATGAGCTAACAAGCTTCAGCGCAACTTCTGGTGCCACTTCCGGGTTTCTTCAAGTGAAAAGAAAACAATAAAAAAATAATAAAAAGGTCTTCAGCTCATCTTCCTCATTCCACTTCAAGGTTTCTTCAGCTGACAAGCAAAAAAAAAAAAAAGAAAGAAAAGTGTCTTCAGCCCAAAACATAACCTTACTGTGCTCACACTTCAAGATTTCTACAATGTATTTCTTTTTAGTGCCACTTACGCACTTGTGAGGTAAAAAAAAGTGTGTGTGTGTGTGTGGGGGGGGGGGGGGGGGGGCATGTGTGGTGACACGTTATGTACTACATGTGTATTCCTTTGCATGGTGCAAAAAATGTGGGGAGGCCCGAGACCCCCCGGTTCCACAGGCCATGAAGAATCACAAGTCAATGTAATACAAATTTACTACCATTCACAACATCAACATTCTGATTGAAAGTGAAACCTACTATTAAATTTTTGGTACTACTGAAAAAAAAAATTAAACTAGAAATGTCGCTACGGCGACTGGTGTATGTCTCCGCCATAATGCATGGTTCTCCTAATAGGTCTATAGTACAATGTCTTGACAATGTGTGATGAAAGTTTCACACAATTGGCAAAATATTAAAATGACAGGTTTGCCACAAATGTGCTGAATGTTCACTTTCCTACAAAACTAGGTTCAATTGGATGAATGATTAAAATGTCAGAGTGCAGGTATTTGGGGGAACTGATGATTTTTACTTGACTTTTGACCCTTTTATAAGTTTATGCATTGAGTGATTTTCAAGGTATTGATAAAAAGTATAATTTCAGTATCAAATGGTAAAATAGTATTATCTAAACCTGTCCTTTGACCTTTGACCTCACAGTTCCAAAGAGAATCACTGTTAGGTAGAACATGCATAAATATGTAAGTTTCATGATAATACCTGAGTTACTTTTGAGATATGGAGGAAGAAGTGCAATTTAGCACTTTCACTTGACCTTTTGACCTTTGACCTTTTGGCAAGAAACTTCCCACAGAATATTATATTGGGTTATACATGCATACATCACGTTAAAAAAAAATCCTTCAAGCATTGCATAAATATAAGGAAAGCAGTGATATTTTGAGTTGACCTTGACCTTTGACCCCATGACCTTTGACCCATGACCCCAACTTCCCTAGATTATCACTGCCCATCGGTACATGCATATATACTAAGTTCCATGAAGATACCTTGAACCATTTGCGAGATATGGAGAAAAACATGAAATTTCAACCTTTTTTTCACAAAATAACCTGTGACCTTTGACCTTTGACCCCGTGACCCTAAAATCCAAACAAAGTATTATCCCCCCAGGATATACCCTCATACCAAGTTTGATGCAAAACCACCTCACGGTTCTGATCTTGAGATATCGACAAAAACAAAACGGGACGGACGGACGGACGGACGACCCGAAAACATAATGCCTCCGGCCACTTCGTTGGCGGAGGCATAAAAATAGGCCTAAGTTATTCTATGTTAGGCCTAATGACTTTAATTACGTGGCCCCTTTATCCCGAGGACTGCTCATCACATCACATCACATCACATCACATCACATCTGATACGAGGTCTAGTCCTGTACTCCAGTATTCCGGTCTCAACATAATAGAATTATCTTCAACCTTGCTGCTTTATGTGCGTTGAGGAGCAGAGGTTTTGAATTTCTCCCCGCTCCAATGTCTATCCAATAAATCTTTGAAATTATTAATTGAGGAAGCTTCAACAACACTAGTAGGGTTTCTACTCGGTAGTAGTAGTAGGAGGCAATCTGTTCCAGTCGGCAACTACTCTCTGGAGCTGGCTGAAAAAATGTACTTCGCAGTTCTAACCTAATGCTCAGTCATTGAAAAATTTGACCGACAAAGATTGAAAACAAATAAGGTCGATATGCCACAATTCATCAATGATGTTTTGATTTATATGGCATAGAGTTCTAGACACTCGTATTAAATCATGATTATGAATGATAGCAGCTAGCTATAATTAGCAGCGCAGCGCCGTCACAGACTGCCAACAAAATTTACAGTATGTGGGGCCGTTCACATTTCATTGTACGTATTACCGCATATACGATAATTGATACGATAGAACTCAATTAGGTGAGGGTTTACACGAAAATCATTGCACATTATGATACCTACCTTTGTATGATGGATCGTATGAGCAGGAAAATGCAATCGGAGGTCCAAGGATATCAACCATATTGCGATAATTTTTATTTGTTTTTAGAACTTACAGACGACGAAGAACGTGTGTGAATGAATCAGTGCTGCGGATAGTGCATGCGATCTAATGCATGCTAAATGCATGGTGCTACAAAATATTGGAGGCTGCCCTCAGGTGACGGTTTTGTTCTTCCCTGCAGCCTAGCCTGCTTCTAGCCACTCATATTCCAAGCCCAATACCAATCACTGACAGTGGCCCGGTAGATGATAATTTTAACAAAAACAAACTAACTAACAAACAAACAAACAAAAAAAACAAGAAAAAACGGGGGGGGGGGGGGGGGGGCCAAGCACACTCACCGAACTGAGAAATGCTTAGAATACAGGCACTTCTATTTTTTTTTTTTTGGGGGGGGGGGGGAGGGGGGTGTTTGACAACTTACCCTTGATGTTCCCAGGGAGAATGTTACAGAAAGCTATGTTGGGATGTAGGTATCAGTCGTTCAAATACATTGTAGTGTTCCACCCAAGTGTGTTTTGGAATGTTGATCATGATTACACCAAATCAGAATAAATAGATTTTTGTATAGTCATTGGTGTATTTCTTTGCATCTACAGCTGTAAATGTTTATACCGAGAAATAAGGGTCACACATTTTGTACCAATGTGCACGTGAGCTAAACTGGCTTATTACAGTCATGAGAACCCTTCTCAGCTTGAAGTCAAAGTCTAAGTTGTTGTTTGATTTGTAGAGACCATGGTCCGATGCCAGGAAGACCGAACCACTAGAGTGCCCCTCGTCTGTATACAGTGCATCGGGCGGGTATAGAAAATCATTAACGCATTATTGTCTGACCAGTATAGTAGAGTACTATGCTTGCGCCTAAGAACACCTTCCATCGTACAATGGTGTATCTCTTCGGTTGGTCGACCCCGCCGGCTTTGTATACTTTGTAAAAAGCCTCGTTTTTTACAACCTTTGAAAAACGTTTCAAAACGTGTCCATAATGAAGGGTAATACAATGTTATGTGCCATTGTTGTGGCATTGTTGGGATTCCTGTGCGCATACACCCTGAACGAGCCGGTTCCTCCTGGTATCACGGAGCCGGTGAAATATCGTCTGTTCATGACATCGATTCGCCTAACAAGACTGCTGGTAAGCTCGGTACCAATCATTGAGTTGTGTCTTATGCTGGCTGTATAAGGCGTCGATATCCATTGTCTGCGAGCGAGGTTGCTTTACCAGAGCTCATGTCATCAGAAGCTTTGTATACAGCTCACCGTGTCAGTTTGGTGCCAAATCTACTCGATTGTGCCGTCTATACGACGCAGACTTGGTATTAAAAAGATAAACGCCTTTTTGATGGTTTGATAAACTTTCGTAGTCAAATCGCACCTACCTCGAAAATCATTGAGTATACTAGGATCCCCGCTCAAAAGTTTCAACGTGTTCGAGTTTTAATTCATCTTTATCTTTTAAAGTTTCATCAACGTTGAGCAGAAAGATATCAAAATTGACTTTTAACCAATACAACAAAGTAGTCTAATAGCTTCTCTCTCCCTCTTTTTCTCTATCTATATCTCTCTCGATTTTCTCATTCTACACTACAATACTTTTTAACTTTCATTGTCATGTGTGGCATGTATTTTTAATATGATTTTCTCATTCTGCTTGATAATAGTTTGAAATGATAAATGATTCTAAAGACATAATTGATATGCTTATTACGATAATGATAACAATGATGATCACTGGGGTAATTTTTTATTAAAGTGTAATGGTATTGTCGTTTCTTGGAATATCAAAGGTTCAAAACAAGACTTTTGAGCTTACAAGACAAAGTGAAAAACAGCATCCGATGCCTGCTGGTGCCCCCCTTACAAATTAATATTAATCTCTCGCTCTCGAGATTCTCCTCTGATAATTAATCGGTCAATAATTACATTTGTTTGTTTGTTTGTTTCATTTCCATCTGAGGAGATGGCGGGATAGCCCATATTCAACTGCAATAGCTGGTCTATCTTCCATGGGGTCCTGCTGGATGTGAGGTTGGACCACTTCACCGGGTTGAACACCCTGCTCTTTGCGATGAATGAATGAAGCGGGATCTTTTACGTGCATGAGCTGTTACTCTCTCATACACGGGACCTCCATTTTATGTCCTATCCGAGGGACAGAGTGTTTTGCCTCTTGCTAGAGGGGACGGTATGCTTACATACAACATTGCTCAGTCCAGACTCGGGTTCGAACCCGGGCCGCGTGATCGTGAGGCAGACGCGCTACCGACTGAGCCAACTCACCGCCCTACATCAACAGTTATATTAGTTACATTGTAGCCTCATCACACTAATGAAATACTTTGATGATGATGGTGTTGCTGATGATTAGAGGACCATGTTCCCATTGCTACCGCTATTATTGTTGCTTTGTATTTTCAATTAGATATCTGCGACTTATTTGCTTCATCGCGACGAACCTTTTCCCAATTTCTACGTCAAGAGAATACGTAGCATCCAGGAATACACCGCACCCAGTCCCAGGGCCGAAATCGCAGGGTCCAACATAAGATCCAGGGTCCTTGACCTCGACGGGGTTAGCGCGCGCATATACGAGCCAATCAGAAGGAGCGAAGAAAAGCAGCCAGGATTCGTCTACCTTCACGGCGGCGGAATGGTGCTCGGAAGCGCAGGTGAGATCTATTCGTGCGGAACACACCAATGAATAACCATTACCACCACCACCACCACCACCACAAACAACAACAACAACAACAACAACAACAACAACAACAACAACACCAACAACACTACAACAACTGAACAAACATGGCTTGAGCATACCTTTACAAACCATAAGGAAATAACTATTGCAATGTGAGATTTCCTGAAATTACGTTACTTCTTGTCAGAATTGTGTAGGATGGATGTGAAGGAATCATACACTGTATGGGTTTAATTAATTTTGTCATCCCGTTTGTTCATTCTAGATTCCTACGACACGCAGACTCGGAAGATTGCTGAGGGTCTAAACGCAGTGGTCGTATCTGTCAAGTAAGTTCATGTTTCAATTAACTTTTGCCGTCATGTAGAAAGCTTATGTATGTCGCTTGTACAATGTATAGTAAAAGTCACTAATAATAAATATTACCAGCTAGGTGAATTGTTAGATATAAACTCATTGTAAAACACGTGATAGGGCCCACCTTTTGAGTCACGACCAAGAAGAAAAGACATGCCTTGCGATCAGGTACGATAACTACATCGTGTACATTTCCTCTCTTTTTTTCATTTCCTGTCACCAACATTCCCATCTTTCCTATAGCCCCCAAAGGGTGAACAATGCCCAAGTCTTTCTGTTGTGCATGTAATCAACAGAAGCAAGTTTCATACCACTGAACTTCCTCTTGCCTATGATGATATGTCTACGCCAACCATGGATAATATTGCATGATGGAACCTTGTTTACCTACCAGTTACTTTATCTAACATCGACATAATGTCGGCAAAGTGGAGTTAAGCTTTATAAAAGTAGAAATTCATGAAACAGGTAAGAAGTTCATCACTCAGACAGCCATTACAACGATTGCCATAAATTCCAGTTCATCTGTGGAGTGGTTTATCTAAAGTAGGAAACACGCCGTACGTATTGTTAATCAATTCCCTCTCACTCTTCCGATTTCTTCCCTCCTTTATCAACCAGTTATCGCTTGGCTCCCGAGCACCCATTTCCCGCTGGATACGAGGATTGCGAGAGAGCCACCCGATTCTTCATGGAGCACGCCGAGGAGCACGGCGTCGATCAGCGTCGTATCGGCATCGGAGGCGACAGCGCAGGGGGTCATCTTTCTGCGTCGGTCGCACAAGCAATCAATGATGATCCCGGCCTTCCAAACCTAAAACTGCAGGTTCTCATCTATCCATCTATGCAGAAAATCGATCTTAACACCCCGTCCTACCAAAAATACGCTTCGGATTTCGGCGATGGCGGTATACTCTCAATTCCAAGTATCATCACCTTTGTGACTCTGGCCGAATTTGGTGAAGTAGATCCTTACGTCTTCGAACAGCTGCTAAGAAATAACCACACCTCTTCAGATTTTAAGACCAAGTCGCTGGAGTATATGTACGTGGATCATACCATCCTTCCGACCGATTTTCGCGATCCGCGGTTTTACAAGACGCGCACCGATCCCAGTGACGGAAACGACGCGCTTTGGAAGCACATGTCGCATAATCTCTTAGATCCGCGCAGCGCGCCCTTGCTGAGACGGGACCTTTCCGGACTCCCACCAGCATACATCGTCACGTGTGGATTTGACGCTTTGCGAGATGACGGTGTATTCTACAAGCATCGCTTGGAAGAGGCCGGAGTGGCCGTGAAATGGGTCCATTACGAAGATGCCTTCCACGGCGTAATGTCGTTGTCAGGGTTACCGTTCCAGCTTGGACACGCTATCATCGATCACATCATCGAATTCGTGAAAGAAACCATTTAAAGTACTTTAACTTCACCGGTTGCTCTCGTAAGAAAAGCTTTATGTGAAGGAGGGAGAGAGGAATAATTGTATGCATGAAAAATTTTGCATCGCTCAGAGCAATGGTCGGATTATACAAAGTTTTATATCAATTTATGGTATTGACGACACCGACGCAGCTGACGTATGTGCGTGTATGTATGTGTGTTAGTGTGTGTCTTGTGTCTCCGTGTGTCTGTGTGTCTGTGTGTCTGTGTATCTGTGTCTTATAAATAATTCTCGCAAAACTCAGGTTTAAGATATTGGGCCCAACCCATGAATGCACGGACACCCTTTTGCGTACTAACTCACGTTCTCTCATAAGAACATCTTCCCAAGGATAATGGGAAGATAGACGTACCAGTGAGATTCCAATTTAAGCTCAGACGAAAATTCATATCTGTTATAAGTGCTCTGCCCGAGCTTTAATTAAATTATAAATTATTTCAAATGCAATAACTGTCACACTAGTAATGGCCATTGTAGAAGCGTTGGTGGTTAACACTGATTACCATTACAGGTGTTATAAAAGTTATAGCAATATTGGGTTTGTTTTTTGTTTGCTCTCTCTCTCTCTCTTACGTGTGACAAGTCTCTAATTCTATCCACTTCTCTAATTCTCCTGGGGTTCCATGATGACATGGTGATGTGAAGTTCTAGGCGATATCAAAGTCTCCAGTATCGTGCAATCTCACGTTTGGTGTATAAATAGACTTCATTATTTAACATAATTGTGTCCATGCAGGTATAGTTGTGATGATATTAATGATGATTTGTATAATTCACGTTTGTATTAACATAATAAAGCAATGATGATGATAATAATAATAATAATAATAATAATAATAATAATAGTAATATATCAGCCTCTCTGAATGTATTTGGATTCGTGGTGATTGGGACAACAGGTCCTATACCAGACTCTTCCACATTCTTGCCTTTAAATGGAAATATAAAATGAGCCCTTCAATTCATTTGAGGTTGAGTTCGTTTTTGTGGAAGCAGAAGTAACAAAAATAACAACAGTATGGTAACCATGTCAGCAACACGGCCATTAGGATTGAGAAACATGTTAGATGAAAAAATCAAATAGAGATGTAATGTATACACACTTGAATTTGAAATGTCATGGATCGGTAACTTTATTAGTTTATAATGACTGCATGCAGAACTATTGATAGCTGTCATAGTTTACAACTAGGCTTCCCTCCTGCGCCTCACAGGTTGCATAAGTGTACTCATCGACACCCTGTGAGAGTAAGATGAGAGAGGTGTCAGAAACGCTATAAATATACTTCGCACTTTCTATTGTAATTGACACGTAAAATTATCACCTGGTGAAACATTGTGCACTTGACATGCGCTTTTATCATCTACCTTTGCAATCCTTGCTTTGTAGCAGGATTAACACCAGTTAAAATATTCCTCATAACAAAATGATACAAATGAATACAGTTCGAGACAGCAACTCGGACACACATGTACACTCTGTTTTGAACGTTATTTTTGTACTCCTACACAAAACCGAGTAACACGCATGTTAGTACACCTGCAATAATTTATACAACCCGTAAAACTATTCTCAGCATTGTCTAATGGTAATGCCATACCTGTAACGTAAACATTTCAGTGTCAATAGAATAGAATAATGTAACGAGGTATCTATGACTATCATGAGAACCTAACCATTATCTTCGTGCTCGTTACACACTTCATGTTATTGACAGAGCGCTGTTCCCTATTAAAACAAGCGGCACTATATCATGCATAACATGGATGAGGGAGGGAACATTAAACTGGACAAAGTAGGGTGAACTGATGATACCAGTGGGTAAATACTGTCCCACTCATCTACTCTCAATCTTCCCCGAGTGCAATCCACCGTCAACATCGCTATCAGCCTGGTATCCGTCGATATAAGGTTTCATTTTGCATTCATTGCTATACCCGTACTCTGACATTAACACAATTGATTTACAGTAATAACTTATCAATTATATTATACCAAAATAAAAACAGAAGGAAGAAAGAGAGAAGAGAAAAATCTTAAAACAAAGCAATCATCTAACACTTTTTCGTAGAATCTGTTATAAATCTTGTTGAACAATATTGCCACTATGAAAGTAAAACTTACCCCAGATCGTTAACAGTCTGACTGAAAGACGTAAAACATGAGAAAAAAATATCCCTATAATAAAGGTTCAAACACTATTTTCATTGCGCTTCAGCTATTTATTGATTCATTCAATCATGTATGAATCTATTCTTTTTTATGCATCTATTTGGTAATAAAAGGTGATTTCGATTTCAAAGATATGTTTCGATATCAGGCATTGACTATTAACCACTTGATGAATACAATCATCAAACAATTTAATAATTCACGCAGGGGCGGATCCAGGAATTCCGTAAAGAGGGGGCGCCTATACAAAATTAAAGGGGGCGCACGCACCCTCCCCCATTTTTTCTTTTTATTTCTTTTGTTTTGACAAAAATTAAAGGGGGGGGGGGCGCCCGGTTTCGCTCCCCCTGGATCCGCCACTGATTCAGAAATTTCACGACTCAAGATGAATAGTATCTAGCATCTTTTATTCCTTGCTTTGTGCTGCGATGGACAAGGAAGGATAGTGTCGATGATTTCACTGCTTCTTTCAGCGAAAATGTTGAAAAAAAAAAGTTGCGTTTAATATTGCCATCGCAAGAAATGGGCAATTCAATCAGACAAGTTCAGATGCAGTATACATTGTACAGTTGATAAATATTCAGCAAGACTTTTTAACTATTAACTATCATCCTAAGCATCATCATCTTAAAAAGTGAATTTAATCACAGCTGCATACATGCATAGAATACCAAATGCTGGAC
This sequence comes from Diadema antillarum, assembly GCF_040938485.1. NCBI lineage: Eukaryota > Metazoa > Echinodermata > Echinoidea > Diadematoida > Diadematidae > Diadema > Diadema antillarum. The sequence goes on from NW_027271669.1 coordinate 526,120, forward strand.
AATGACTTAATCAAGACGATATAAAACATGCCTGTCATCGACATTTGTCCAAGCAGCTTGCCAATACAAACAATATACCTTTCACATGTCTCATTCACAGATTACGAACATCAGTTAGTTATCAAAGTTCCATAGCGATTTCGAAGCGGATTCACTAAGCATGTTATACCTATATCAGAGACTAGATGAAAAACCTCTTATTGGTGAAATTACAGTAAAAGAATTGTCTTGACAGTAGTACATGACTTTGTAAGACATTATTCAGCCATTTTGTGCTAATGCAAAGTGAATTACAATGATAATAATATTGTATGTCAGCTAATAACGAATACAAATTGCGAAGAATACCATAGTATTGCCTAAATATTTTGTTGAATGAAAGCAATCATGTCCTCAAACATTTGCCTGCCAACTTCGAATCGACCACTTGTCGCGAACCACATAATGCCATGGAACGCGTTCTCGTAGTTTTTCCATACAGTGCTTACTCCCGCGTCCGCAAGTCTTCGCGCATACAATATCCCGTCGTCGCGTAAACAATCGAATTCGCACGTTAGAATCATCGCACTAGGGAGCCCCTGCATGTCGTTCCTCACGAGAGGCGAAAAGCGGGGGTCTGTGTAGTACTTTTCGACTTCATTCCAAACCTCATCGGATCCTGTACACTTCTCCATATCTTCTTTCTGCTTCGCGTACTTTCCAGACAGACGTAGTTCCTCGGGAATCAAATTCCGATCTACGTACTGGATGAAGGGAGAAGATGAAAGAACACTTGGCGAAATGTGTTCATTTTGCATAGAGCGACTCGTAGTCACGGGGTCGACCAGACCATGTAAGTACATTGACACATACTTACAGACATCGAGTTTCGAAAGGAAACCGCCGTCGCCGAACTCCGCTTCGTACTTCTGGTACGAATGTGTCTTGAAGTCCAACTGCTGCAGGGCTGGATATATGAGCACCTGTAATTTGAAGTTGGGGATTGTGACGTCATCATAAACAACCTGCGATAGGCCCGCTGCAAAGCATCCTCCTGCGCTGTCGCCGACTGCGCACACTCGATGCGCGTCCACGTCAAAATCCGTCGCATTGTTCAGAAACCATTTTACGGCGCGTAGATTATCATTGAACCCGATAGGAAAAGGGTGTTCCGGTGCTAGACGGTAGCTATCAAACAAGTTAAAAATGGAGAGAGAAAAAACAACTTAAACAAACAAACAAACAGTCAAACAATAAGATGAAAAGAAAAAATGTAAGACGGAGGAAAAAAGAGTGAAATGGATACAGAGCAAAGACAAAACAAACAAACAATCAAACATGACAGGAAATCCATCACTCCATACAGTGTTTGTCACCATAGCTTGTTTGACGGATACATAAGGAATGACAGGATAGTGTCAAGCGGACTTGTTTAAACCAAATTATGTAAAACTAGCGTTGCTATCTCTGTTGCATTTTACATGAATTTCTAACGACGAATTGATACGATTATTCATAATCATATTCAATATTGCCATTATTATTGGAGTTAGTTATTATTATGAAATGATGAAGGAAACTTAATAAATTTTAATGATTGGTTGAGAGCAAATACGTGACCAGTCATTTATCTTGACTAAAGCTAAACATGTGTTTTTTTCTTCAAGAACATCACATTGGATATGATACATTTTCTCAAGGAATACTTTGGCATGGTATGGGATGTGTCTTGTATTGTCAGCTATCTTGTGTGACGCCAATCTATTATGAACTCTATAATCTAGCATCAAACAATAATGAAAATATTACCCTGGTGGCCCCTGGTGGCCCTTTTCTTTTCATTAATTTAGTGACTACCATGTCCTTGTACGTCTTCTATCAAAATAATGACTGGTTGAAATCAATTTGCATTTGGAATTGGATTGGGTAACCCATACTAATTCATGGCTTAACGGGAAATACAATAGGGGAATGATACGGACTTTAATTTTTACTTTCTTCGTTTCATAGAAACTATCAATCTTTTGACAAACCGTAGTTTTCAAAGTGTTTTGCATTACAACAGTGGGTCCTCCATTTTTACAGACCGTGATTAGTATCACAAGTTATTTCATGCATATTATTCAAACTATGTAGCTTGACATCATCAATCGATGTTCTGTTGAAAAATAAAACCAATCGTAATCTAAAATTGGAATTACTTTTCACACCCAGACGATCTGTCATCATTCGATTCAATTAGATTTATTTCCATGGAACAACAATACTAGGGTACATGCAGGTAATATGATACTGCAGGTAATATGGCACGCGTGACTTAAAAACCCTTATTACTCCACCTGAACCACTTCCAAAATGCATATTGCGCCATCTATAGTTTTGTATCATCACTGTGCTTAGTTCTTGATGATTTTCCTGCTCGCTGACTGAAAGTTTGGTGAGAATATCACTAAATACTGAAAAGATATGTAAAAATTACAGTATTTTTTAGCCTTGATATAAGATTTGACATTTCACCAATTACACTGGTGTAAGTAAAGTTATTGTGTGTGAAATCAATTCTTTGCATTTTACGTAAGCTCATTGATTGGTTTAACCAAAGAAAGTGTGTTTTGGTCTATGTACTGTACTAAATATGTGTTATATGGCTTCAAAGGGGACCAACAAGACCCAACAAGCTGCAGGTAATATGAGACGTCAATATGGCGGACAGGTTTTATTGACATCTCTGATTTCAAGTGACTTGCCTAATTAGATAGAAGCCAACATCAAAATACCTCATTTTCTTCTCTGACAGTTTGTTTTATGTTCAAAGTATATAAAAAATGTATCACAAATTACAACACACAGCTATATGAACATGTATGTAAATTAATATTTGTGTACTTTAGATAGGGTGCTTCCAAATTAATGCCACAATTAATTTGGTGTGCTTTAATCTTTAGTTTAAGTGTTATTTTATATGTGTTAGATACTGTACACGATTACTTCAAACATTTGAATTCACAATTTTCATAGTTTTAACCATAAAAGACTGGGGTCTCAACGTTTTGTGTGATATTTCCGCGGTTTTTATTATTTTTTATTCAATTTTCTTTTTGCAACTGAGCTAGGCCAGGCCTAGCTCAGTTGCAAAAAAAAAAAAAGAATAATAAAATATAATAAAATGCCCATCGGGATTATCTTTTTTTCTTTGAACTTTTGTGCAACATTTGATACCTATTTTGTGAAAAATAAAAGTAAACGACCTTTACGTAATAATCTCATGTCCGTAATGAAATCTCATGTCGGCGTCAAATTTGAGAATTTCCGAGATTTGTGTACAAACACACGGAAAATGGCGTTTCATGCTTAAATTCAATTTTTGGCTTAAAATTGTGTTATTTGTCTCAGTTTTAGATAATATTCATATGATATCTATTAAAATTAAATAGTCAAACAACACCAATAGAAAAAAGTCATGAATTTAAGACATAAGATTGTCATTTTAACATTGACACAATGTCTACCATGCACAGTCTCATATTACCTGCACATGCAGGTAATATGAGACTTCTGCGATGATGTCATAATTTGCATATTAACTGTCAACAAAAATATTTGATTGGTGCAAATGCTATATAAAAGGAAGGATGAATAGTTGCTAATTCCCAAAAACAAAGTTTGATGGGTTTCTCTGTATGCATCTTCATGCCATTTATGCAAATGAGCTTAATAGTCTCATATTACCTGCATGTACCCTATTTTATTTCACCTGGCAGGCATAAAAGACGAAACATGAAACGTATGAGTGTACTCAATTAATATTGCTCTCAAAGGACACAAAATGGGAAAGATATGCCTACAACTACTTACTCGACAGAAGCTACGAATGTGTCTAGTTCTTCGGCGATTTTACGTGTCAAGTGGTTGTAAAAATCTAAGACGGAAAAAGAAAAGAGGAAACGAGGAAAGGAGAACGAGAAGAAATCAATTGAAAAAATGAGACAATAGACTAAAGGGAAAATGGGTAATTTAACTGATGTGGGTCAGGAAAAAACAAACAAACAAACAAGCAAACATGAAACAAAATATTATAACATTCCAGGCAACAACCACTGGCATTACATTGATGGAACTCTTTATAAATCTTTCGTTGACTTAAAACCTAGATCACTGACTTGCGAGCAAAAGGTTTGAAGTTATCGCAGTGCTGATGTGCGTTAACCCACCTGCCGATCCGTAGACCATACCACCGCCGTGGAAGAAAAGAATACCCGGCTGTAGCCCGTTCTTCTTTCTGATTGGTTCGTACAGCCTAACCCTGACCCCGTCGAAGTCCGTGACTCTTGACCTTATATTCGAACCCTTTCTGGTTTCTTTCGGCCGTGCCTCAGTGCTCTCATATATCAGTCGTTTTGCCTGCACGGGCGCGAACGGCTTCCGTCGATTTAGCAGCACATAAATATATTCCTGTTTATGTTGTATGTTTATCAAACGAAAATGAAATAAAAACAATAACAAAAAGAATTTAAATGCATTTCATTAAGACTGGGAGTTCCCCACCTTAAAGATGGGTGATGTCAGATGTAAGATAGTGCACCTGCACAAGATTCTTTTTTTTTTTTTTGGCATAACACAATTTCTACTTTATGAAATCATGTTGTCTTATCACGATGGATTATGCTCTTCTTCACACTGATATCGCGGCCTGTCTTAATTGTCGTTTGACCCATGAAAGAGAGAGAACTTGTGAAAACATGATTTACTAATCACAGCAATGTCGACGTGTGAATTTGATGGGTTGGCGTTAGATTGCTGCCATTGTAACAATGCAATTGTCGTAAGTCTTTTGTGTAGTGTAGCGATACCTCTGTGGCTTGCAAATCCTTACTTGGTGTTGCTCTAAATTAAATCACTGTCAAGTATCAAAAACATGTAATTTCTGAAGTTTAAAAAACAAACTATGCACCATTTAATTATTCTCCCCGTCTCCCTCCCCTCTTTTTAATACAACATTTTTAATACAACATCTGCTCCAGAGTAAATCGTCCACTTAATTTTCGACGTTTATGACCAGTCAAGGCTTCTTAGATACATATATTGCAAACACTTTGTTTTTTCAGCAGGGTTTATGTGACATTTTTATGTTAATGATCATTGCTGTAATGTTCAGTTGACTTTGATATCTTCTCAGTATTTGCTCAGATTTTTTTTTTCAATCTTAAAGTTTCCTTTTATTGACACCACGATTGACATCACCTCCACCCATGCACCTCCCTTTCCCTCAAGTTACCATAACTATCTTCATATAGTTTTGATCTATTATGACGTATAAACCTACTTACCAAGATTCGAGGGAGAACAAAAAGGCTGATCATGAGGCGGTATTTCCAAGGCTCAGTCATCCCGTCAGGCACACGGATCCGTCTCACCAGCACCACCAGGGCCGTGGCTGCGGCACATGATAACATCAACGAGATGGACATGGTTTCAATATCACGTCTTCACTGTCCCTCCTCAGAATGTCACGGAAATCCTGGAAGAAAATGAACGAGTTCAAGCAATTTCAAGGGTCGTTTGTTATTACAGGATTTGACAGTGAGTCATAATAATCATGAACAACACAACTTCTACGACATGTTAGAAATCCAAGTAGGAACCTCAATGACTGCACTTTATGTAAACACACACATGCACACGCCACACACAATGAGGACGAAAACGGAATGACATGAATATGATATAGAGAATGACAATACATTGTGTCGAGTTTTCTCACTGGCAATTATAGATCCGTGTGTAAATGGTTATGTTGTGAAGCATTTTGTGCGGGGAAAATACTGAGAAACACTGCAAATTCATCAGACACTGTAGGCGGCAATACTATCAACTTTTTGTTTGGTGATATAGATTCATGCGTATCATAGTTGTTCTATCTGGCTCGTACATTGTCGACACTAAACAAACAAAATCGTGAAATACCAAGTACTCACGGGAGCGGAGAAATATTATGAGAAGCTTCTATTATTACTTTGGGCTATAGCAGAATACAAAGATTGAACAGTTAACACAGAAATCGAATTGAACAGCTACAGTTTAGTAAATCTCTGCGAAATGGCATCTATATTGACGTTATAGCTACTATACCCATGCTAATAACCTGCGGCAGGCCTTTAAAGTACAATATGTTGCGACAAGGAAGTAATCTCGAAAAAAAAAACACCAACATTTGAACAAAACTAAAACTAAAAATTAATCATGATGATTCGACAGACATCAAACACTGTAGCTGCCGTGCTTTAATACTCTGCATGCCACAATAAATGTATTATATGTCCATAGGATTGTGTGTGAAATTTGTGCAGATTTGACTCATCGGCCGAGAAAGGATTAATGGAATGTGATTACTTTCTCATCATATTAATGTACATAAACTAAGTGTGTATTCTAAAGATAGCTATTACGGTTTCGAGTTTGTGACAAGTCTGGAGTAGGAATTGAGATGTTAGTGTCTCTCTGTAGACGAATTGGTTTAGTTACTCTCTAAAGTCATTCAACAATGACTTATGTAAAGCTAAAAAGGCATATCCTTAAAGGGATATGGTATAGTATTTCATTGTCCAAATATTATTTTGTTTTTTAGTCTCTTTGTGCGCTTAAGAACACCAGTCATAAAGCGCCTTATAAATGCAATTATTATTATTATTATTATTATTATTATTATTATTGTTATTATTATTATTATTATTATTATTATATATTATTATTAGTATTGTTATTATTATCATTATTATTATTATTGTTATTACTATTATTATTATATATTATTATTAGTATTGTTATTATTATCATTATTATTGGTGTAACTGACAATTGGACTTTAAACTTTTTGTGAGATACCGAGAAACCACTTATGAAGAATAGAATAATGCATACCCTTCTAAGAGGACTATACAAAGTCTATATTTTGATGAAAATCGGTTTTGGAATTGCTGAGACATCAAAAAACAAAGTAAAACAAAGCTTTCGTGATAAAAGGTGGGTCCCACCTTTCATTAGGATTGCTTTGTTTTAGATTTCTCTGCCATTTCATAACCAATTTTCATTAATAAACGTTGAATTCCTCTTGGAATCACATGCTCTTTAATATTTTGCAAGAGGTTTTTCACTATCTCACCAAAAAAAAAAAGAAATCTGAAGTTATGGTTCAATCAAAACTATACGATACCTTTACGTACTTCGCACACGGGAATTATAAACCTTACAGCAAAGCCATGAAAACCGTTTATAGTCAATGGGCGATTCGTCTAAAGAAAGTTTTGTTTTAGTTACTCTGTTAAGTCATGGAATGCCGATGTAAAATTAAAAAGGCATATCATTCATGCAATACTTCGCAGGCAAGGAATATTGTAAGCCTTTGAGCAAAGCAATGAAAACCATCACGGGCGTTTTGTGTAAATTTAAGCAAAGGAATATGACCAAAACACGCCATATACAAAATGACAAGGACGACTGTTTCGAATTGTCCGTAGGCTATAATCATATCTAACGGCCGAAGCATGATTGTTACGTGATAGACCTATCATCCCATGCCACAAGTATTCAAATTGTTAATACACCGTTGTTTGTTTCTTTGTTTGTTTTTGGTTTGTTTGTTGTTGTTTTTTTTACTGGAAACGTTTAGACTTTTTGGTTATCAATAAGTGTTATGACTACATATAGTTATGAATATCCATGGGGCCTTTTTTTGCGCACATCTTCTCTAATTTTCCGTATACAAAACAAGTCATTCCTTTTCAGAAGATTTCAGACTTATATTAGTTACCCTATAATAGTAACCTACTTCCCTGCAAGCCATAGTTACACCGCCGTGCGCCTCTCTGCCAAACGTTCCGCTCAGATCTTTACCATGCACCGAGTAAGTATTATGTTATTCTATTATACACATCAAGCAGAAAAAGGCGCTGCTAACCAAGGGTCCTACTCAGAGAAGGACACCCGTGCTATTATCCTGCACCTATTATGTGTAAAGGACACTCTAATAATACATGGCAAGGAAAAATAGAGTCCTTTTCTGTAAAGGGACTCTACGGGAAAGCAGACCACGGCGCCCCACCATGCTCATATCGCGTTATGTTTACTGTTTGCTGTCCGCCAAGCGCAGTATACAAAGTGATGTATTAATAATTGGATGAAAAATGACAGCACTTGACGGTACATGCAGATCGACGAGTGATCAGCTCCAAGGACGTAGACATGCAGTTGTATTCTGTAAACCCGGAGAAGAACATCATGGCGATTAATGTCTATCAAATGAAGAGTTCCCTCATTACCTAAAATAGCGCCTATGAGTCACGATTCCTTGCTGTTCGCATCCGCAGAGAAAATGAGATGTCATATGCATGTCGTCGGCTGCTCTGTAGAACCGTCTGCTACGGTGCATATTGTGTGCAATGGGTGGGTTCAAACGTCAGTTTGGCTCGCCTGCACCTGTAACGTTATCATTTAGCTCGACCCTATACGATGGTTAATACTGTCACACATACCAAGCACTGTCAAAATGCCATATAATCTGCAAAAATAACTGAAACAGCACATTTCATTTCAGATATACTCACGTTTTATGTTGACTTCGCCATAGATCGAGGCCCGCCCGCTAGCTTGTTTGCCGTCAGTGTGTAGCGGCGTTTCCGTGCGGCGCTGTCATAATTACGTATTCGCGCTTGAAGGTCACTTTCACTCCGGTGGTCAATGCAAAGACTGTATGCTATTTTCATGTTTTAAAGGGACCCAATGGAAGCTACCGCATACAAGAGAGATTTGCCCAAGCATGGCAGTTACTATAATAGGTACCAAGCAAGCAGCAGTACGAATAGAAAGAATCATCTGGTATAATAGGAGCTGTTTTTCTCTGCTTCACACAGTATTATCACATACTCTGCCCTAGCTATAGCTGATTTGCGTGCATCCGGGAATTTCATCACTAAATATGATCATGCTAATTCAGGTATTTACTGAGTTACCAATACAGTGAGTAACCATGATTTCTGCCACATCGAACCATTCAAATCTAAAGGTAACGGTCTAGAAGCTGTAACACCTTTTCTCTTTTAGACAAGAAAATTAATGTTTTTATGTGCCATGAAAACATCAATTATACATAATCTTAAACACTGTTGAATTCAAAGTGTATACTAATGCAAAAAGTGTCATGTTGTAATTGAGTTTGTTTCACACTATACGTATACGTTCGCCAATACTGTATCTGTGTGATTATAATTCCGTTTCAATAAGACAACCTTATAAGGTTGAAATTCAACTTTGCCTGTCGTTCAAATCCTGTTTCTTATGAATATAGGGGCCTATAGTGTGAGGTGTTTCTAAAATTACACATAATTATCATCATTGTAATAAACATCTTAATAATATCAGTAATTGTTAATGTAAACCTCGCATATTTTTTTCAGCAAACAATAGAACTTGCACTATATGGTTACTTTGATGACATGCACCAGTAATTATACTGTGGCTCTAAATCTACAAACCTCCCAAGACATTTATCACTTAAAAACTAAGAAAAACTGAATAATTTCACAAGACAACCATCTTGTGTTGTTTCTTCCACATTAAACGATTTTTTTTTAAATAAACCTATATAATATTTACAAATACAATTCGATTCAATCCATTTCAGTTGAGCTTAGAAATGAAATATAACACAATTCCTTGCAACTTATACTGCCTTATATATCCTTACATATTTCAGCTAAGCTAAGCTCTTTGGTCAGACCCAGCCACTAACAGGGGCGGATCCAGGGAGGACTGCAACCGGCGCACGCCCCCCCCCCTTTATTTTTTGTTGAAACAAAAGAAATAAAAAGAAAAAATGGGGGAGAGGTGCATGCGCCCCCCTTTTATTTTGTAAACACGTCCCCTCTTTACGGAATTCCTGGATCCACCCCTGCACTAAGGCCTTCAAAATCACTAACCTCGCCAGAGAGCTAACCCATACACACTCCCAACACCATGCTTTTTCTCTTTCTCACGCACATTTTTTTTTTTTTTTTTTTTTTTGCGTTTTGATCGGGGAGCATAATTATCTCAATCTCTGAAATGATCACGACGTTTATACTTGAGTTACCTTTTGGAGCCATGGTTTTTATTGTCAAACTCTTCAAAACTACAGATGGCGCTCCAGCACTTGACACACGATCTGATGGCCATCAAAATACAAAAAATGAGCAATGTAACCTTAAAGCAAGGCTTGAGCGATGGCTCAGTAGGCCCTATAGCTATTACGCTTGGCTTAGGCCCCTCCCTGGTATTTTTTTTTTTAAAGAATTCCTTTATTAAGTGTCCACCGTTAATAAAAATTATTGAGCATAGTACAGCAGAAAACAATGTAGGGCCTTTATGAATTAACCTGTTAACCAACGCACATACAATCTTGAATTGTTCATAAAGTAAATTGAAATCCATCGTCTGTTGTTTTTGTTTGTCTTGTTTAGTTCTTATGTTATGATATCACAGTGCCTACATCGACTTTAGGCAATTGCGGCACAATGCCTGAGTTCATAACGACTGATAAGTTCGAATACATAGGCGTCATAATACATACTTGTTTTATTGCTTGTTGTATTTCATACCAAAATGATTGCGTTTTAATTTTATTGTCAACGTCATTATTCTTAATATCAAAACTTTTACCTCCGTATGCCATTATTCTTTTTTATGCTTTCATTTAAATATTTTTTTTTCTCATAGCCACAACAAGAAAAACAAAAAAGGAAAAATATTGCCTCATATTATTATGTGACGCTTGCAAAGTTTATAGCGCGAAGAGTTTTAAGTTCGGAATGTTCATGATGCCGAATGGGATGGCGGAAGCTAAATCAATTGCTCACGTGAGTCCATTTGAGTTTGGTTGCACGAATCTGGTCGTAAAAGCTGAATTTGTCTTTTTCCAGCTGTTGTTTTTTTTTTCAAACACACTTATTTATTGAAAATATCAAAGACGATTGTTGCTGTCAGATATTATGCTTGACAAAACTGACAAAATCCACTGTCATCTCCTCCCCAACATGAAATTTAAATGGATACAAAACGTACATCACTGCGTGAAAACCCGACTCGTAGTCTTTCCATGTAGTCTTCACGCCAGCAGCTTCCAGTCGATTGGCGTAGAATATGCCGTCGTCTCGTACGGAGTCAAATCCGCAAGTCGCAATAAAGGCTGGCGGGAGACCAGTCAAGTCTTCGCGGAACAGAGGTGCCCAGCGCGGATCCAGGTATGTACGCTCAATGAATCTCCAGAAGGTTGCATTTCCCGCGTCATTTGAGCACTGCGCTGGGGACACGTAGTTTACCACTTGTTTCCGCTTTGACTCTGGGATAATGTCATGGCTGATGTATTTCAAGAATGTTGTGTTTTCCCCGGAAGACGCCCTGTAGTGCTGGTTGGAAACAAGCTGACCAATATAAGCTGGGTCCAGCCTCCCCTGATGGTACATGCTGCAGAACGCTGCAACTCGCTTCGCAGGTAAGATCCCCTGGTCCCCGAAAGCCTCGTCGTATTTCTGATATGACGGTGTTTGAAAGTCCATCGTCTGCGTGGCGGGATAAACAAGAACTTGGAGCTTCAAATCTGGCAGGGAATCGTCATCATGGATAATCTGCGTAACGACGGCGGAGAGTTGACCGCCGGCGCTGTCGCCAGAGATGCCGATACGTTTGGAGTCGAGTCCAAACTCGGAGGCGTGTCGAAGGAGGTACCTGGTGGCCGCCAGGCAGTCATCGAGTCCCGCCGGGAATGGGTGTTCGGGACTCAGACGATAGCTATGAGGAAAATTACATCATGCCAGAATGTTAATATTCAAGGCAAATTAGAGTAATGAGCAAATTTGCTACGAAAAATGTTATCAAAGTTGTATGAAAGTTGTATGAAAAAGTAATGCAGAAATAAAATGAAATCAATTAAATCAAATCTAACTTTAAAATTCACTGCATGTCACACAAGGTTTAGACAACGGTTACTCTAAAAAAAAGAGAAACTTTTCGTTTTCTAACGAAGGGGCAAGAATTGAGAGAGGTAATGGCAGTCACAGCTAAATAGACTTGTACCAAAATGTATAATGAGATGGAGATGTCTAAACATTACCATCTCCTTTTCCCCTGTGATGTTTTCCTCTTTGATACCGATAGATGTCTTCCAGTAACCCAACAAGGAACCACTGCTATGGCTATCGTTATGTTAGTGTACTCGTGATTTGAAAAGTGCGTGAAATAATTATAACTTTTATTATTACCACATCAGACAATTATAACTTTGTATCAAATCATATTCCTTTTAGACAAAGCACCATGAACGTCACAATTTATTTTAAAAAGGAGATCAGTTTGCCCCTCCCCTAACCCCCCAAAATGAACAATTAAGAACTAAATCACTTATCACCTTGCATATTGACGATTTGTTTCAATCAAAATTCTTACACGGACACCATTTCACTGCTATATTCACCATAAATGTAGTCTCAGGTTCTCATCTCCCTCGAGTATTTACTTATTTATTCATTCATTTATATATTTATTTATTTACATATCTATTTATTTATATATTTATATATGATACTCATTTATCTATTTATTCATTCAGTCATTTAGGTTTCCTCTTCTTCTTCTTCTTCTTCTATACTTCACTGACTAGAAGAACGTCTTCAAGGGAGGCATGCCAATTGCATAGTCATTCACCCCGAAAAAAGGTACACAGGTTGAGTGGATTGATCCACACACACATTGCTTTCTATTTATGATTACATGGTTTATCTAATGTTTAGACAACGGTATTGGCAAAAATTCTTATCTACTGTGAGCTCACTCGATAGACACCACGAACATGTCGAGACGCTCCGCCAGGCCCCGGGCGAACTTATCGTAGCTATCTGTGCACAGAGGAAACGTGGACGCGTATCAATAACAGATCGATTATTAATCTATCAAAATATTATTATCATCTTTATATCATAAATTATTATAATTACACATGCATGTGGATGCCGTTGCATTGTATTTAAATTCATGTGTATGATGTGCTTACTCGCAAATTACGACGCTATTGCATACCTACTTTGAAAGAGAATCGATAAAAAAGTACCAGAACATGAAAAATGTGACAGCTTTTTCATGTCACAATAGCTTATCATAAATACACGTTTGTGCATAATATGATGTTGTTAACTGGAAAAGAGCATGGCTAATGACGTAATAAAACTGAATACATCAAATTTTCCCACCTCGTTTTCTTTTAACGTCGTCATAATCACTGTTATTTTTTTTTATAGTTTGTCTTTGATAATTTACAATATCAAACGATAACATAATGTTTCTACAGTGGGAATCATATCACATTATTGCCTTTTCCGGTAGAGTTACTAGAGTAGACCTATATATGACTGGGTTGTCATACTATTTTTCATGAATTTTCAATGTTAGGCCTCCAGTGGAATGAGAATTTATCAGCATAATAGATTATGTATAAAAATAGGTAAAATGAAAGAGACTCAAACCTGCCGAGCCCAGTGCGAACCCTCCTCCGTGAATGAAGATTAGACCCGGAAGTGAACTTTTCCCTTTCACTATAGTTTCATAGACGCGGACCCTAACCCCATCGAAGTCCGTGACCTTTGACCTAATGTTTGAACCCGGAACTTCCGAGGGTAGAGGAAAGTTGGGGATGTTTCGAACCGCCCTCACGGCCTGGATGTAGGCATTCTCGCTATCCGGATGGAAGTATGCATTTAGTCTTCCCTGCAAGACAAAAGGCGGAGGGATGATGTAGGCTATCAATATCAATGGAACACTCGGTCCTTTATGTCGCTCTCCAGTGTCTTTGACATAGATTCAGGACGCGATAAAGTGCATCAGAACGGGATACTGTACGCGACAAGCTTACACTTGCTACTCTCTAAAAAATTTCGAGTGAATAATTCACTCCTCGGAAGGAGTGAATAAAATTTCACTCAATTAAGAGTGACTTTCACTCGTTGTCGAGTGAATTTCACTCTTGTAACGAGTGAAATTTGTGTGAAACCCATTCGCCGAGTGAATTCCGAGTGAAAATTAAGCCGAGTGAATTCCGAGTGAATACATAATTAAACGCATTTGGCTAGGCCAATAGAAATTGAGAATTCCCCTGTCATGTGTTTACTCTAAGCCAATCACCAGCCGCAAATTCCCCTGGCTTGGGCGCGAGCAGGTTTACCTGAACAGCGACGCGTCGCCTGTGCGTGGACTGTGTGCAATTGCGCGCTGTGTGCTAGCTGTGCGTGTATTATGCATAGGGTCACAAATTTACGTGCGTGTAGTGTAAGTGCAGTCGTGAGAATCTGAGCCTGGATGTCGTGATGGACGTGAGAAAATGTCTGTCTTCAAATTGAGTGGGGCGGAGATATCATTCACATTTTTGAAGGTAAGCAAACCATAGATCGATCTAATTATAACTTGTTGAGTTTTTTTTCAGCATTACGGGCTAGTCTAACGTTATACCTCTCCGTAAACGACCATAAGTAAGTTGATACCTTTAGGGTTCTATACGAATAACCCCGGGCCGCCCGTGGCACAGTTAGCTATGGGGCTGGTCTAACTGCGACCAGCAGCCCCAACGTACAACGTACAGTGTTGGCCCGCCGCAGAGCGGCGGGTCTCCGGGGCTATAGGGCTGGTCATACCATAGAACACCTTACGAACAGCAAGAATCCGAGGCCGAAACTCAACTGGTACACACCACTAGGTGTTGGGATCTAATAATACGTTGAGTCTTTAGACTTTAGTTTAATTGTACACGTTGGGATCTAGGGCTTGAACTATTCAAAAAAAAAAAATGAGTGATGAATGAAACGTTGGTCGTTAGCCATTGAATTGACATTCGTTAAAGCATAATATCATCACATAACTATACAAAGCCCAGTCGCTGTACGTAGGTACGTCTTTACTCTTAATGTACAGCGACTGGGCTGTGTATAGTTAATCATCACACAGAGATTACTGTGGTCGAGTGCAGAGATCGAACTTTAACTGTTACTAAGCTGTGCTAATTAAAGCAATAGATTAGAAGCGCCTAGCGCCAGACACGTACTCTACATGGCTATTGTTGAGTTGACAGCCGAATCACTGACACTGGTCTGTGTTGCCAGATGTCATGAGATGGTGATATCGATCAGTACGGTAATAAATAATGGTGAAATTTGGTGATGTATGATTATTGTTCATTATATACACTGTATGTAGTAAAAAGGACTTTTATTTGCCGCTACATTCGAGCATCCAAACAGCTGGGAGAATACCACGTACACTATAGCTCCCACGTCATGTGTCGTGATCATCTACTACTGTACTAGGTAAGAAGTATGATGCGTGTACTGTTCGTGTTAAGTGTTGGTCCACTGTGACATCACACTCCTAGGTGAAGATCAGCGTGCTCACACATCATGGAGATCGATCCCCCTTGTAGCAGACGATGACTGGTATTATTTTCAACATTGTTTTTTCATGAAAGTTACAGGTGACCTTAGGTACCGGTATTGAAATTTGGCAGAGATCATCTTTGGGTCTTTAATTCTAACATTAAATATGCTGATGTAGCTAAAAAAGTAATTAGGCCTACTAGCTTTTGTATTGGTGCTCACTTAGTATTTGTGTGGACAAAACAACTGCATAATTATTGTCTTGTGGAAATGAGTTCTAAATCCCTTTCTGAACCTTGTGTTTTCATACTTTCCTCCAGATAAAGACGTAGACATGACAGCTCTTTGGGAGTGATGGTGATTTAAAGGAACTCGGTGTAGGGGTCATCATTTGGAGAACAAAGACAGATATTGATAGCTGTACAGTCTCTGTCACACGAAGAGGGTGCAGATCACCAGATTGCAAAGTACCAGATGTGGTCAACGACTAGCCATTGAATTCAGGGTTGACGAATGCTGGAAACACCGGGCCAACATCAGCGAAGGAGCCTCTGAGATATGGACTTCCATTGCATTAACCCTGCTGTAAGCTATTCTGTTGTTTTCAATTATGATTAATGAAGGGAGACTAGTTTGAAATTGATTTATATTTATTTTACATTCTGGAGTCTTAGTAATTACATAAGAGGCTACATTAAGAGACTGAATGCTTGGTTGGTTTTATTTTGTTTGAAGAAATGATTTTCAAGATACTTCATGGAGCAGTTTTGGAGCTGTCCTTCCCTCTGAAAATGAATGTCTTGACAGGTTAGTACTTGTATTTAAGAAAAATGTGTACCGTGTACTTGCCGTATCGACAGAAGTGAAAACCATGTTATGGTCAGTCTTGAGTTGTGTAAGTAGAGCTGTTGCTTATGTCAAATATGTATGTTAAATGATTTTGCTCTTCAAGTTTATAATGTAAACTGGAGGAACCTACTATCCTCATGCCATTAGTATTATTCATAAAACCATTAAATTTTACTTATTTGCCCAGGAATTCAACACACACATCACTTCAAGGGGGAAGAGATACTTCAAAAGCTGAGGGAAGGAGTTCTGACTGTTCCGAGGAGACATCTGCACACCCAGATCATTGCAGCATATTTGTTGTTGAAAATGGAAGCAGAAAACTGTACAGCGTAAGTTCAGTTATTTAAAATATCATTATTATTCATATATTATATTATCATAATTATTGAAAATTGGTCTGGAATACCAGTTTCCCATTGTCATGTCTTGTACTACATTTCCATCCAATATATAACCATGTAATTTGCCTGTTCATTTTGTTTTTTGTTTTTTTTTTGGTCTTCTGAAGTATAGAGAAAAGCAGACTAAAATTTGCCCCCCCCCCCAAAAAAAAAAAAAAAAAAAAAAGAAGAAGAAAGAAAGTAGAAGGGACCGGTAAGTATAACATTGTTAATGAAGTGATGGTTATAGATTTAAAAATAAAGACTGGTATACTTGTATGAGACATGTAAACAGAGTGTACGTACAAGACTCCACGCTGACTTATTTTCTTGGTAGCCCCATCGGGCCACATGTATATTGACTTGATAATAGTCCTAATACTTATGATTTAATCATCACAATGATTAATAAAAAAGTGGGAGTTGATGTGCCATGAAGTTCAATGGATAATCACATCTTGTATAAATTTTTCTACTAATTGTGCACATTCACACTTAACCTATCTGCATGAAGTTTTCATATGTATTAACTGATATCTGGCTCAAGTAGCAATAAATGTACTTGAAACAGTGGTACTGAATAGCAATAGAAATTAATGCCAAGAAAAAAAAAAAACATAAAAATAGTTCAGCCCCTTAAAAGATTAAAATGAGGGCCAAATTTTTGATGTTATATATTTGCGTCCTAGAATATGATTAACATTCTTCTTGCTTTCTTTTTAAATTCAGATACCAAGTAGTGAGCAAAGGATGTTGTAGCCAAGGCTGTTGCGATGCAGTACCCCACTTTGTGAGACACCACTCAAGGTGCAAAAGGACATGTAAGTTTATACTCGTAAGTTTATGTGATCTACAACTTTTTTTAGCCCTCTTTAGCAGAAAGCTAAAGTGACATACCTTGTAACATGGTATCTTATTCATCTAGCTTGCAAAAACTTCAACATTTTCAACTTTTCTCAAGAGCTAGTGGACAGAATTAAGCAACCAAACGAGGAGTTGATCATCCTTGTTTAGTTAGGGGGCAAGGACCCAAAGTTTTTCAGGTTATGGGCATGACCCCCCCCCCCCCCCCCCCAAAAAAAAAAAAAAAAAAATGGCCTTTACAGGGAAATTGCATCTATTTCTTAATTAACTCATTGTGCAAATATACAGGCAATGTGGGGACTTTTTATAATCTTTGATGTACCTTCTCATAGATGTCTAATAAAGTTGTGTGCAGATTGGCCTGATTCCATGACTTATGTTCGATAAACGTTAACTTCAACGTAACGTAATGTAACTTAAGTTCCAACATGCCAGTTGCGCCGTTCATTTATAATAAACCTATTCTCGTTTTCTTCCATAAGAATGCCACTACATGTATTTCTACTGCTATCAGATCTTCATCAGTTATAGTCAACTCTGTGCCAAAGTCAAATTTGTTGAGACTCAAGAAAAAGCTTTGACTTACAATGCATTCTTATATTTCAGGAGTATACCTGTATGGCAAGGATCATGGATTCATTGAGTATCGTTTGAAGACCTTGAGGAGCTATGACACCACTCATCACCTCAGGCAGAGAGAGAGAGAGTAGTTGCAGCTCCCACCAAGCCCCTGACCGAGCACCATTCCATCATTAGATAAGAAGCCCAATGAGAAGAGACAGCTACCATCGGTGTATAGGTCTAAATACCCTTGCTTTTTCCTCTTTTGAGATACAGTATATGCTCCTCTGACGTTGGAACTTACATTCTTGCTGAAGAGTCAGCCTCATCAGGCTCAGCGGTAGTTTAGCATGAAGCTGTTACCAGGATGTACTGCAGCACGTCAACATTAAAAGTAGAACAGGGCTCGCCGATGAAAAGAGTTTGTTGCATAGAATGTGTGATTGTTAATGGTTTAAATTGTTGATTGTTGTATATACTAGTAACTGAAAATAGTTTTGACTTATATAGTCAAGAAAAAATCTCCTCTTCATGGCCACATGTTAATCAATACATTCATCTGTAAGGTGTTCCAAGCATATGAAAGAATGATTAAGCACCCCCTTCTCTCCAGGCAATTCTGACTTGCTTTAATAAAACCTTTTTATGGTCTAATATTCAAGAGAGAAAACTGTTGACAGACACTCGTATGTATTTTTTTTCTTTCCCTCATTTTTTTTTTTTTTTTTTTTGGGCGGGGGAATGCTACAAATAGCAGCTAAATAGTAGAATCTTCCAATGGTCATCCATGCTCTTGGGATGAAGATCATGTCTCCATGTTGTGATTAAGTTACCACATACATTTGTCACCCCTTTGATTAACAGTAATGCAGTACAATATGCATGTGCTCAAATTTATTGAATTCATCTTCTTTGGAGTAGAGGGAAAAATCTATAAAAAAAAATAAAACAAAATTGATGGGAATCATTGATCTCTAGGGTTACGGGACCCAGAGTTATTTTGTACATTTTCACCTTTGTGTAATTGATGTACTGTACTTTGAAAAACTTGTGGGTAGAAGCTCAATTGGTTCAACTTCTTTTTCCACGAAACATCTGCAGCCCATCATTGATAAATCCACGGCATTAGAGTAGATGGAGCCAAATAGATTAGTTCACTAATGTGCCAAGTCAAACTTATGGATAATTCTTCCCTTGACCTCATAACAAATTATTAAGATAACCTGCAACTGACAATCATATTTTGTTATAGAGTGTTAGCAGTGATGTCACAATTGCCCACCATAAGGCTGCGTTCACATAGAAGTATACTATTTGGGTATTCGGGGCTCGTTTTCGAGGGCACGCGAATAGCTTGAATCGAATGATAGGATTTCTTAACACCGGTTCACATAAGAGGGCACTATTTGAATGTACCGAATAGCATAGAATAGTGTAGCAAAGTGGGAATCGAGCTTGTTCGATTTTCCTGCAGCGTATACCGTCTCACGTTTATGAAATAATGACAATTTTGGTCTGGATTTGCCCTTTAGCGAAAATAAGCATGTAGACTGACATTCTGATGCAGTTTAGAAATTGTTAATAAGATTTGCTGGGATGTAGGAGGAAGAAATCCTCACTGCATGGGATGGCAAGTTCACGGTGAGGGTGATGGTGTGCTGGGTGCCCAAATAGCGAATAGCGAATAGCGAATACCGTATACCGTATATTGTACAGATGTACTTCTATGTGAACGCAGCCTAATGAAGTCAATTGCCTAAACTGACTAGAAATCAAGACTGCATACAAAAGCTGCAGCAATGTTTACTTCAGGGAAACCTAACGCAAAAGAACACCTTTGTTAGAGAGGCATGCATGAATGAATATTGATCGCCTTTGCTATGGAAGCCACCATTATGGTGGCCAACATGACGTCACATGAAATCACTCTACACGCTGTTTAAGAAATTCAGTTTGCATGCATTAGTTGTTGCTACATCTGGCAAAACTCGGAAGGATTAGAAGTGTTCAATATTGTACAGTGATGCCTTATTTAGGTGAAGAAGATCAATTATATGATACATGTTGTGTCAACTGTATTGATTGCAATTCTTTTTCCATAAATAGTAGGCCCGGTTGAGGGGGTGGGGGGGGGGCCTACGAGCCCTCCTCCCCTTTGACATTCCATGCCAAATTTCATGAAGGCATGATTATTTTGGGGGGTTATTGATTGTAATCAATAACATAGATATTTTCATGCTGGACGTGTCGCTGACAAATTTCATTGAAAAGGCAATGAAAAACAAAAAGTATGAAACAAAGAAATACATGAGTAAATAGAAAAAAATAGATACTTCAGAATTTTTTGATGGCACAGTTTTTTTCTCTTTCATTTACTATGGACGCTAGAAAGAATATTTACACAAAAAACAAAAAATGTGCCTTTTTGGAACTTTAGTTATGGCAAATGGTCTGATTTCATGCTCAAATTAGCATAATTTAGCCAAGTGACTTTTTTTGTTGTTGAAAATCAACATTACCGTTTTATAGATTATGTCACAGGCAATTTGTGTGTGGATTTTGTAATGATCGCATGGTTGATGGCCGAGGTCTGGGGGGTTTCAGGGAGGCCCCCCTCTGGCTCTATCATCTACATAAATACCCCACCTAAAGCCTACTTAAAGTCAAGACCATGCTTCTCTGATCGAGTATGTTTAGGTATTTGTGCAATGTACTTGTAGAGCATCACTGTGTTACATGACAGAGGATCCAAACTTGATTAACCATGCAGTATTGAAAATTTCTGTATTTTTGTCAATTTTTCAAAGCAATCACAATTCCTGGTACATGTGTAATTGTTTTTGTATTATAATATAGATAATGGTGACTATACTTTGCAAGTCTTTTGTAGCTTATCATTGAACATGCAATAATTATATTCACTTGTAGTCGAAAATTAAACATGTTCAGGAAGGGTACTTGTAAAATTTTTCACTTTTGCACAAACTTTATGAATTTGGCATATATTCGGGGAAATGTGTGATGCTAATATTTGAAGAGTTTGTTCGCAAAAACTGATATGTCCATTTTTGAAGATTTTGAAGTACGGTTTCTGTCATAAAGTACAAAATAACACCTTTTGAATTATATATTGGTCACTACATATAAAGGTACATTTTTGAAGTTATGATCAAAAGAAGCAAACATTTTCTTATTATTCTCTGTATTTTTCTTGACCTTTAATCGCAAATATCTCCATTTGGCACTTATGGACTTATCAGTTTTTGCAAACAAACTCTTCATTTGTAGAGCTTTGGGAATGACAGCTAGAATAGCATATTTACAAGGACCTTGTGATGATTATGGTGACAGTTGTTCTTAAATGATAAAAAATATGTATAATTATTATTGGCCACATAATTCATGGAAAAGCACATGAAGACTGTTTGTAATGGTGTACTGCTCTGTAGTTGAAGTTTAGATATTTAAAGAGGTATATTCCTTCTTTTTTTTTATTTCAGGTGATCCAGTGGACATCACACATTTATTTAATATAGAGAATCAGCTCATTAAAAAAAAACATATTATGCGTAGCATTTAGTACATTATCTTCGTATACCCCCCTCAATGCTACTTAAAGAAGAATAAATTAATAAGAAAGAATGAAACAACAGCCAATTGGATTACTAGCTTATATTTATTCAGTTTCATGTATTGATCCAGCTCGGGTAGGAATGACTTTCAAAACTGGAACACAAAGTTGGCAATGCACTGGGCTACCAGTGGTGAATCGTTGGCTTCAAAATACATGCATTAATATTAACAAATATCTATACATTGTATTATGAACGTTGCTGGCTGTTTTTGTTTGTATTAGTTTGATTGGTATTCATTATTCCAGAAATGGCTCCAGACCACCTAGATTATTCCCAAATTCATCACCATTGTCACTTTTTCTTCCAGGGTTGAATAACTAGTGCACTGAGTGCTGTGATAGAGATGTGTGCTCATGTAGAGTGTAATTCCATTTGGGATTGATAAAAGATTGAAAAAGGATTGAAAAAAGATTGAAAAAGGAGTGAAAAACCTCCGGAGTGAAAGAAGAGTGAAATAAATAGGAGTGAATTGAGAGTGAGAAAGGAGTGAAAAACGACTGACAAAAGAGTGAAACACGTCAGGAGTGAATTTAGAGTGAGAAAGGAGTGAACATCCCACCAAAAACATTTCCGTCTTTTTTCACTCTCTTTTGGAGTGAAATTTCTGTTCACTCGAAATTCACTCCACTTCTAGTGATCCTTGACGTCACTACCAAGGGGAGTGAAAATCGAGTGAAAATTCACTCTTTCTTTTTTAGAGAGTACCAATAAAATATCGCTCAATATTGTGCACGACTACATTTCGCCTACGGAACATCAAAATTGTTTGAAATCTTAAAGGTTTCAGTTGCTCGATGATAGGCCACCGGAGGAAAAAAAAAGTTATTGTCGAGTCCTGATTAGTATAATAATTTTGTATATCATAATAAATGAGTTCTGCGTATGTATGCGTGTGTGCGTCTGTGTGTGTGTGTGTGTGTGTGTGTGTGTGTGTGTGTGTGTGTGTTGTATTTCGAATATACCTTATACACTTGTCTTGCTGCCAGTGCTATCGGGATGTATGTTGATTGGGCCACTTAAGTCGAACAGGCACCAAAATAGCTACATGCAAAATAAGCCTCAGAATGCATTCGTCCTATTTCAGGATGATACTTGAGTCAAGTAGGCCTAGATTTGTTTATTCTTAATCTATGCATTTATTTATAGATTCACTGCACCGTAAAGTTCCTCGTGAAAAGTCAGGACGCTGAGGAATCTATTTATAAATGTTATGAATTGTTAAAGGACAGTATAGTTTTGGTGGGGGGGGGGGGGGGCGGGCGCTGTGACGTAGTGGATAAGACTGCCGAATCTCAATCGGAGAACCCGAGTTCGATTCCCGCTCAGTGCTTATAATACGTCCTTGGACAAGATGGTTTTTTACCCACCATGTCCCTCTCGACCCAGGCGTATAAATGGGTACCTGGCAACGCTGGGGTAATAATAATGGCAGGGCCCTCTGGTAGAGCAGCGGCAACACTGAAGAGGCTGTCCTGGACAAATAAGACTTTTAGTTTTTTATTGAGATAGGGTTCGGGTTTTCATCCTTTTTTTTTTTAGATAATGAAAATCTCTTATGAATATGAAAGAGCATAATTGTAATTCTGATAGGAATATTCAGAGTTTAAGATGAAAATTGGTTTTGAAATGACTGAGATATCCAAGCGATTCTAAAAAACGGTGGGACCAACCTTTTATTAGGATTGCTTTGTTTAACTTTGTTTTTTGATATCTCAGCCATTTTAAAACCGATTTTCATCCAATAAACTTTTGATTCCTCTAAGCATTGCAAGCTTCTAAAATTCTATAGAGTGATCTTGCAAAATGTTACAAGCTGAATCATCTCCTGAACGAAGACTATATCATCCCATTGACAATTTGCATGTGAAGGAAATGCATTCTTCTGCCAATAATCCCAGTGAATGCAATAATGTCTTAAAGAAATGCACGCATACGCAGGCTGCATACACCCTCATTAAGATAATATTCAAATGTCCACAGAAGTCAAACTGAATTATATAGCCTGTCAGAAATTCAAATAACCTAAATGGGATCAACCAATCCTCATATTTTTCAAGAAACTTCTGGTTAGAGTAGAAAAGGGCATAAGTAATGGTTCTTTGAAATATGTAGGATTCCGAGGAGCCTTCCGAGTACAATATTTTCTTTCAAAACTTTGCGCCCCTTTGTTCAAAACCGTCAGGAGTATCGCAATTGCAAAAATCAGCCTCAGTGAGTTCTTGAGAATAAATTAGATGTTCTCAATATCTGCGGACTTTTAAACAATCAATAACAAGATTTAATGATATTAATACTACAAAGGCGTGTCAACTTTTCACAGTAAAGAAGGAAATAACAAATTTACATCTTCGAAATACCCTAGCCTTATTTGCGGTTGTTTAATTCATTCATACTTTTTTTTTTCTCATCATGCCTTCGTTCCTATTAATTATAATCTGTATTTTGTTTCTTACGCATTGTTAAACCAATACAACATTATTGTCAAATGTATACTTTATAATTCATTGTCTTTTATTGGTAGAAATACAGTATACAGTAAAATAAAGTAAAGTAAAGCACATAACTGACATAACAAAAGGGAGTTAACGAGCTTACGGCTAGCACCGGAATCGACGAGTAAGCCACAAACATGCGGTACTTCCATGGCTCCGCCAGGCCGTCGGGTACGGGGACTCGGAGGAGCCAGGCCAGGGCAGCGGCAAGAATCGCCAGCAATACCCAAAAGGATCGCATGATGGTGATGTGACCTATTATGGCTGGATACTTGGCGAGGAACTATTTTATACCAGTTTTGTAGAGTTGAGTATATTTATACCACAAAGATAACAAGCAAGCTACTTGCTTTTCCTGTCTCTGTTTACTCCTAAAGTTCAAGAGTGAACTATTTCTGTCCGTTGTTCGCGTTGAATAAAGACCCATTCACACACATGAGTTAACAGTTTGTAGATCGCGTTAACACACCATGACAATCACACAAAAAAGAAAGAAAAGGATGCCAGTCTGGCTCCAAGCAAATCGCGTTAAATTTCCTCCAAATTATCATGCCTATAAACGGGATTGTGACCATACGGGCACCGTTGTGGTGTCATATCACCTATATGAATAAATCAACATAGACACAAAATGAATAGAAATAATACACAAAAGATTCGGTGTCTTTCGTATTTCATATCTCAGCAGTGACCCTGTTTACTCCAAAGGCATAGGCCGAGAGGCGGCTCTGCCTGGGTCCAATATTGCGGTACCGAGTCTAGCAATTTGTGCGTCTATATCGAGTAATCGCGCCTCGACCAAGGTTGACTTTCTCAAACCCGCCTTCATGGCACGATACATAATCGATTTAAAAAGTCATTACTTGTTCAATGCACGTTGTTGTGTGATGCATGTATACATTATGGATATCTGCAGTACGTCTGTCATGAAGAGACAGTATATCACACACACACACACACACACACACACACACACACACACACACACACACACACATACGCGTGCGCGCACACACACACACACACAAATCAACACCCCCCCCCCCCCCGCCTTCTTCAGCTGAAGGCAATTCAAGGGGAAGGATATCAATTAGCAAGGTTTATTATAGGAATGTATTACTTACTTCTCATATACAACATACATTTTTGGAATTCTATCTTTCTGTACCTTTATCTTTGTACCATTGTGCCACCTAATAGCATTGCCATCCAGCGATAGCGACACATGACTATAACCAAACCTCAACTTACAAACCTTGTAGTAACTTTTGAATGACATGTCAAAATTTTCTCATAACTGTGTTCTACTAATGTTTCTGCATTCAAGCAAAAGGGGAATACTAAAGGGAGAGGTGGGATGAGGAGGGAATTAAGTGTAAACAAACAGAATGTTAAAACAAATGCATGAAATCGAGAGAAATTCAGTATTTTGAATTACATAGTATTTATTACGTCAATGTTTATTCGACGAATTACGCATAGAAAATAAACTGTAAACGATATTTCATTTCATTTCATTTCGATCATTAACGGATATTTGCTTTGTCCACATGCTTTTTGCAAAGCAAAACATACAATACAATTTAATATACATTCAAATGACATATGAATGACAAATTGCTGTCAGGAATTAGCGTGTGCTTTGAATCGGACCAGCGAATTAAAATGTACTGTAAAAAAGAATACACTTTTTTATGGCAAGGAGTAAAAAAAATACCCCCCCCCAAAAAAAAACAAACAAACAAAAAACAAAAAACAAAAAACAAAAAACGCGCTTGATCACACTTCAATTACTGGAGTACTTTGTTATGATCAAATGTTGAAAGAGCAAAGAATAATCATGTCACTTTAAAAGGGCAGAAAATTAACTTGGGTGAATGTGCTCATTAACGAGAAGTATTTCATTTAAAGGAACTAATTTTTATTGATTTGCGCTTTAAGAGCAGTACAGAAGTACATGTTAATAATTTTGAATTCTTTCCTACACTTTTCTAAATAAATTCTACGGTTTATTCAAATTGCACGTTTAAATAGAGCCAGTAATTCAATGAAATGTAAAACCTTTTTTCGTCTCCGAATTTCGTGTTGGGCGGATGTTGGGGTTATCAAGAGCGGCACCGAGCATGACTTCAAAGAGTAGAGGAATTTTATACATCCCATTGCAATGCTTTTCAACGAAACATCTGTTTGAATGGAACGAATAGTTGTCACTCCATCTATGACATCTCCCAGGTCAAACTAACTGTTACCATGGTTACAGCATCAGGGCAAGAGTGAACGTTCATGTATATATACGGTGTACAGCATTGAAGTGGTTTTCATGCATTGTGTAGACAAAGACTTTCGCATGCATTTCACTTTCGCGAATGTTGGCTCCGTGCGAAATTCGCGAGCATAAACTACAGCACATTCATGCACGCCAGTTCGCGTTGCTGTTGTTGTTTTCAAGTACGTTACGGGAAAGTCCTCGAGACAGAAGTTTTAACAATATTTCACTGCACACCCCATAGACACAGGGGCGGATCCAGGAATTCCATATAAGGAAGTGCTTTTGCAAAATTAAAGAAGGGGCGCACGCACCCCTTTTTTTTTCCTTTTATATTTCTTTTGTTTTAACAAAAAAATTAAGAGGGGCGCGCGCCCGGTGCGCCCCCGTTTGGATCCGCCACTGGGGGAGACAGATTGAGTGGGTCTGATCGATGAAAATGTTCTTTATTCCGAAACACACAAATTCCGGAAACCTAGCTGTTAGATAATCCGATAATGAAGAGGCATTCGTTAATCCGAATATTTCTGGTGTTGTTCTTTAGCTTCGTTATTCCGAAGGTTTGTAATTCCGTAATTCAATAAGGTTCTTTTTTTTTCAAAAGGTTCGTCAATCCGAAAATGAAATAGAATTCTTCAATCCGAAATACTTAAATTTCGTAAAACTAGATGTTCATTGATTTGATACTGAAAAGAGGTCGTTAATCCGGACACTTTGTGGTGTTGTTCCTAAGTTTCGTTATCCCGAAAGGTTTGTAATTCCGAATAGTACCTTTGAAACTTCGCAATGATGAACTTTTTTTTTTAGCGTTTTCGGATAAATGAACCTTCGGAATAACGAACTGTAACTGCTGTGTTGGGCCTCGTTTGTACCAGGGATGTGAGTCTCCTCCCTGTTTGTACGCTATACATTTGACTGTCTCAGAGTTGTGATGATCGGTGCCGTTGTTTATTCATTTTTTTTTGTCTTGTTCGGATGATTATATGATTTTGCTGTTCTTCGCAATGTTTGCAGCTTAAAGGCATAATTTACCATTTGCAGAAGAAACAAAAACCCAGCATTAGTGTTTTAAAATAGTTCTAA
The DNA here is from genome assembly GCF_040938485.1 of Diadema antillarum. Lineage (NCBI taxonomy): Eukaryota > Metazoa > Echinodermata > Echinoidea > Diadematoida > Diadematidae > Diadema > Diadema antillarum. Next base: position 553,672 of record NW_027271669.1, read on the forward strand.
AGTGTGAGTTACTGATAGAAACAACCACTGTAAACTTTTAATCCGTATAATCGATGTTAAGTATTGTTAAATACACAAAATGTGAACAAAAGTTGTAATAAAAATGTTTCCAGACTAAACCGTCTACAGTTATGGTTTAATGAGAAAAATACAGATATCTCCTTACATTTTAGGCTTTATTGCAAAAAATTTATATGGTAGGATGTTTTGAGATAAACAGACCTACACATATGCATCAAATGTGATATCTTGAACATCTTTTAAATCACTGCTCCCAAAGGTAAACAGGACCTTTAAAGGCAGTCATAACGTTGTTGTATGGAAAACACGGAAAAGGTGACGAAAAATCCTAAATAGCGAGTAAAATATTTCCACTATTTTCCGCCTAATGAACAAAAGACACATTATCATTCTTGAATAAGAAAATAAAAGTTTTTTTCCTTCCAATATGGAAGAAAAGATGAACATCTTTAATTGATCAGATTAAACAATTTTGTCTACAGACACACTTTGAATGTGGAAATCAAAATTTTAATTTTGAAGTCAGATGTAACGCTTCGTCATGACTTTTCTTCATCTTGTTGATGGATTTCATTTGCGTTGCGAGGTTATGAAAACTCAAAGTTTGATTTTCTTTGTTTTCATTTTTCGAGCAGAGATGTTACAATGAATCAGAGATTGCGAGAGATATGAAGGTAAACTATGATCGTAACCTTATATTTTTTCCTTGACAAAATTGACAAAGTCTGTCGTTATCTCTTCTCCAACCTGGAACCAGAAAGGATGTGAGATGTGCATGACCCTATGGAAGCCCGATTCGTAGTTCTTCCATTTAGTCTCGACCCCAGCCGCTTCCAGTCTTTTAGCGTAGAATATGCCATCGTCTCGTATGGAGTCAAATCCGCAGGTCGCAATAAAAGCTGACGGGAGACCAGTCATATCTTCGCGGAACAGGGGCGTCCATCGCGGGTCCAAGTATAGACGCGCAAGGGATTCCCATAGAGTCGAGTTTCCTGCGTCCATACGCTGCGCGGGGGTTACGTACGATTTCGTTTTTGCGCGTATCGCCTCGGGTATGACGTCATGGTTGAGGTATTTCATGAACCGTGAACTGTCCTTGAAGGACGCCGTCAAGTGTTGGTTTGAGATGAGCTGATGGATGTACAGTGGATCTGCTCGTCCTATATGATACATGCTGTAGAACGCTGCAACTCGGGTAGCAGGTAGTATCCCCTGGTTTCCGAAATCTTCAGCGTATCTCTGATATGACGGCGTTTGAAAGTCCATCGACTGTGTGGCGGGGTAGATAAGGACTTGGAGTTTCAAATCCGGCGTGGAATCGTCATCATGGATAATCTGCGAAATGACGGCGGAGAGGTGACCACCGGCGCTGTCGCCAGAGATGCCGATCCGTGCGGGATCGAGTCCGAACTCGGAGGCGTGTCGAAGGAGGTACCTGGTGGCCGCCAGGCAGTCCTCGAGTCCCGCTGGGAATGGATGTTCGGGACTTAGACGATAGCTGGGGAGGAAGGGGAGGGGACATAGTCAAGTAACACTGTCTGTATAAGACGAAGTTGAAAAGACTTAGATCTTGATGCAAAGTATCTGGTTAATAGCTTACTCGTACATGTGACCGATAATACAAATACTGTAGTTTGTAGCCTAGCTCATCCTCTTAATGAACATACACATCACCTCATATCAATCATGAAATTAAATCAATTATGGTTCACCATGTTGAAAAATGATTACACAAAACCATGAGGTACATCTTCAACAAAATAAACAAGAAATACAAAGTACATCCAAGTGGTAAGCTGTTGTATTGTTCACTTTTTTGTTGATTAGATAAATGACTGAATATGAACAGATGAATAAAAAAGCAAAAGAACAGGCTTGATGGTGTCGTTATGATAAAGTAAGAAATGGAATTCAAAGATGCAAAAATATGGAATCTGTTAAGTAAAGGGAAACAACCTGTTGGTATACTTCTAAATAGTCAACGTCTTATTATTCTTTATGGGGGGGGGGTTCACTTCAAGAAAGTTGTGGTTTATGAGGGCCTTACTCGATAGACATCACGAACATATCAAGACGCTCCGACAAGTATCGGGTGAATCGGTCGTAGCCATCTGGAGGGCGAAATAGAGTAGAAAACAGCAAAACGCTTTGATCAAAGGTGAAGAAGGAAAACAACTTTTTTATATATGATTACAGTGCAGCAGATGAAGCAACTATTTAAAGCATTTAGTATCTAAATGATCTCAGAGTCGATATAAAAGAGTTTTTAGATTGTAATGATATTTGTATTATATTTTGCATTTTGTATAATTTTGTGATGCCTATTAATGTCCACTAAAATCATCAGCATCCTCTCTCTTGTCTTTTGGCATATAATATTATTACATATTTTACATGCACCCGTTATATCATAATTACATATCATGTGTAATTATATACTGAATACTTAAATAAACTTCCTTCATATATGTACACATGTAAAGGGAGACCGGAGAGGGTAGATGGAAATTAATGTAGGCCCTATCAGCTTATTGATCTAAATTTTAAGGAACTTCGAAGTTTTCGTAGAAATGATTAATGGAAAATTAATAAATGAGTACACTGAACTCCTATAAACGAACCTGCCGATCCGAGTGCATATCCTCCCCCGTGGATGTAAATCATACCCGGAAGTGATTCCTTTCCTCTTTTGATGGTCTCGTAGACACGTACTCTCACTCCATCAAAGTTCGTGACCTTGGAACGGATATTTGAACCCGGGACTTCGAAAGGCATCGGATAGTTCTGCATGTCCCTAACCGCTCTCACCGTCTGGATGTAAGCATTTTCGTTATCCGGATGGACGTAGGTACTAATTTTTCCCTGCAAAGCACAACGCAAAGATGGACACACAGTCAGTCATTATTAAAGCTATGATAATGAAGTTGCTTCACTTCAGTCTACATGTGATGGCACTGAATAGTTCTGTCTAGAAAGATATTATGTAAAGGACAAGGCAGTGTAGTACAGTTGTATCTCTCCATTTTGAGGTTGACTTATAAAGTAGAATGAAATGTGTTGCAAAATAGTGATTTCAACGCCACCAAGAAACTCTAGAAAAGATTTTTGTGATTTGCATTAGTCATCGAGACTAAAATCGCTGTGTCGTGCACACCGACACACACACACACACACATGCATTATATACATTGTTAGTCCCACTTTGAAAGACTGGGAATTATTGTCTTAGATAACTTTTTGTATGATAATGACGTGGAGTCATATCATTCTCCTTTGCAGTCAAAATCAAATCAAATCTTCAGCATGACATTCGACTTGAACGGAGAGTGGAACTTAAAGAAAAGGTGAAGGTAATCATTGGCTCACACCATGGAGTGCAGCACGCAATCTACGCGGACGACACTCAGTTGTATGTCATAATGAACGCTGATGACGACCACCGGGCTGCTTCCATGCAGAAACTTCATGATTGCTTCCTTGATATTAAGTCATGGTCTTCCCGCAACCATCTCAAACTAAATGAAGCCAAAACTGAGTTGTTGTTCGTCTCATCTCAGTTTAGGCAGCAACCGGGATTTCAACCTTCTTTGGATATGGCTGGAGAATGCGTTTCTTCCTCTGACTGTGTGAGGGATCTTGGTGTTACCCTCGACAAGCATCTCACTCTCACTAACCACATTCGAAATATCTGCAGATCGGCTTCCTTTGGTATTGCTAGGATCGGGAAAATAAGGAGATTCCTTAATGAGTCATCTACAGAAAAGCTGGTACATGCATTTGTGTCTTCACACTTAGACTATTGCAACAGCCTCCTCGCTCGTTGGTCTTCCTCGCTCCTGTCTTGCTCCGCTACAACGCATCCAGAACACCGCTGCACGTCTCATCACACGCACGAAGAAGCATGAACATATCACACCTGTCATCAGATCACTGCACTGGCTACAAATTCATGACCGCATCATCTTCAAAGTTCTACTCCTCACCTACAAGATTGTCCACAACTTAGCACCATCCTATCTTCATCATCTGGTTTCCCTCCGGACTATATCTACTTCCTCAACAACCAGACGCCTTCGTTCTCACTCCACTGCACATCTTCAACTCACATCGGCACCGCGCACCCGTACCCGTTATGGCAACCGTGCCTTCAGTGTTATTGCACCCACACTATGGAACAACTTGCCCATCCACGTCCGTGAAGCTCCAACAGTAGACTCCTTCAAATCATCACTGAAAACTCATCTGTTCTCTCATGCCATGTAATTTATATTGATTTATTATATGCAGTCTGTATATATGTTAAGTTAGTTCTATACGTTATAACTTACAATGTTTATCTTATGTATTTTGTATATTGTATTGCGTTTCATCGTATCTCAATCTTTATATGTTCCATGATTGAATCTATTTTTCCTAATTTTTCTTCAGCGCTTAGAAACATCGTAAAAAGCGCTTTATAAATGATATTTATTATTATTATTAATGACTTTTCATCGTATCATGGTGGGGGCGCTGTGGCATTTGAAAGGATAAAACTCACGACTCCCAATCGGAGTTCGATTCCCGTCCAATGCTTACGTCCTTGGACAAGATACAATTTGCCCACGATGTCCCTCTCAGCCAAGGTATATAAATGGGTACCTGACAACGCTAGGGTATAATAATAATGGCAGGGCCCTCTCCTTGTGGATAGCAGTGGCAGCACTGAAGAGGCTACCCAGGATAAAGAAGACATTATCATTATCATTATTCTTATTATTATTATTATTATTATCATTATTATTATCATTTTTATCATTATTATTATTATTATTATCATTATTATTATTTTATTATTATTATTATTATTATTATTATTATTATCATTGTTATTATTATTATTGATGTTATCATTGCTATAATTATCATCAACAAACAAAAAGCTGCCACCATCATTCCGTCATTGCACAATGGCCGATCCTTCTCTCCCTCCCTCCCTCCCTTTCTCTCTCTCCCTGTCTTTCACTCACTCAGTCACTGCTGCATAATTTCCATCGCTTGAGATATCTCTTCGGGATCAGGGTTATAGGGACAGACAAACTAAATTTAATGTAGTTTTCGTGCACACAAATGCAACGTTGTTGTCTATATTAGCTGGTCGACTTGTAATGTAAGCCCGGTAGGTGATCAAAGTTCAAAGGTGACATTGTATTGATATTGCGCGTTTAAACAGCTCGTAAAATGTTAGTGATCATACCATGCATATGTACAAGGTACGATGTAGGTGCACCCACAGCTCATACAATAAGGACACAAGAATAATAGCCATGCCAAGAATGTTGACTGCAGAAATTGTGTGATTTTTATCTGAAGTAATCTGCTTCATGTTTTGCGCCCTATATCGAAGAGGATAAAACTGTGCAACAGACGCTGTCAGCTTCAATGATCCTTTTGTTCTCCGGACATAAATTAAAGGCACACATCAAACAAAGTTGCATTTCACTGAACTTGAATTTCAGAGAAACTACTTTAAACGTTGACGTTGCTTTTGATGTTTTCACCCCAGGAAATAATCAAAGTCCTGGTTCTGGTATAATAATGATGATTATGATGATGATGATGATGATGATGATGATGATGATGATGATAATATCTTATTCCTGCATTTTTGTCATCCTCTGACGTAGATGTATTGATATTCTTGTGCTCGTCTTCAGCCATTGATATTCGTCACCATGCGAGCTATAAACAGCCTACAATTACTATGGCTATTGTGTGTGTGTGTGTGTGTGTGTGTGTGTGTTTTAAGTAACCAAGAGAGAGACTTAGAGGGGGTAGATTAATAGATAGATATTTAGAGGTAGAATGAGTTCAGCGGGAACAAAAAGTTTAACCATCGAGAGCGAGCATTCTTTCTTTAGACATAACTTTCCTTTCGTTATAATCATCGTTACATCATAGCCCTACACAGTTGACCAACAATGATAATAAAATGACGCCAATTTTGACAAGGCTTATTGATCGCACGTCCCAAATGACAACAATCATCTCGAGTTATTGGGGGTTTTTCTCGATATTACACTAACTATGCAGGGCCTATACTTACTGCTAAGGTGGAGACCGACATGTAAGCCACCAACATGCGGTACTTCCATGGCTCCGCCAGGCCGTCGGGCACGGGGATGCGCAGGAGGAACGCCAGGGCAGCGCCAGAGATTGCTAATAAAATCCACGGAGACTTCATGTTGTGTGGCCCGAGACGTCGTCCAGCCTATCCGTCCACGTTTAAACAGTTGTTTTGATGTGATTATCCTTGCAAACAAACCTATCAAATGGAAGCGGATGGTGATCTACAAAAGAAAGCAGCAAAGCACTTTGGTTGTTGCCCATTTACAGCTTTGATAATGTTACGCCTGCTCAATGTGAAGCCGGCTGACAAATACACTGTAACGTGGTCTGTGTGTAGCTGTTCCATTGTTTCAATGATACGATACAATGCACTCCCGTTATAGCAAACACGATCATAACGAAATTCTCCTTACAACGAAGCAAAAATTCAGGTCACAAAATTGTCATTTATACATCTTTCTACACTTTTCGGCTATGGCGAAATTTCGATATAACGACCAAAAAAAAAAAAAAAACCGCTGGTCCCGCGGACTTCGTAATAACAGGAGTGCACTGTATTTCAACAATGTTATTGGCAGAACGGGTAGTTTACCATGATTATGATCGGACATAGGAAAAGAAAGCAAACCACAAAACAAACTGCAAAGAAAAACACCTGCCGGAGATGAAAATGTGAGATCGTTTCCTGTGGGACTTCGATAACTAAAAGTATATACTCCGCAAATAAAATGTTATTGTCATTGGTGGTGTCGATGACATGTGAATACAATTATTTAGACTGCGCATAGGTGTTCAGTTTGCTAGTCGGGTATAGTAATATAATCATCTGTTTCTGTTTGTACCTCTGACATTTCTACCTTTGGCTAATTATCATATACGTCCGACTTTGTCACTTACATTCTTTTTTTTATTTAGCATTTTAACCTCAGACCTGCTTAAAATCTGACCTTTTTACCTTTTAAAATTCAATTTTTGGCATATTTGTACCTGAGAATATATTGCAGTTTCGACATCCGTCCATATCATAATTCATTTGTTGATTTATCTTTCTTTTGCTGCGAAATCTTCTGAATTTACAGTTCTCTCTGTTGCAAATCTAATTCCCTGCTACCGTAACCACGATAACGATTGTACAATACATACAGTAGTGTAATGTATATTGATGGCCACAAATAATTAAGATAATTATGCCAACACTTTGTCATATTTCTCAAATTACTTTGAAAATGGAATAAGAAATAAAACTGAACTGAACTGAATATAGATTGATCAATAGATTGATATGTAGCCTAGATTGATCGACAGATTGATAAATACGATTGCTTTATAAGATTGAATAGATGAATGGACAGATGGTTAGAAGAAAGGTGTTATCAAAATGTGTCACTGTAATAAAATAAGCGTTCTGACGCCATGAAGTTTTACTATGCTCTTTCGATTACTGGAGTATATCTTATTTTCCCCCCTTTTTTGTGAAGATGTTTCTTGTACAGCACTGTTTCACGTGAGCAAACAGAGAAAAAAAAAATGTTTATGGAGAGTGAATGTTGGGATTTCTTTCGACTCTGCAGACGTTTACGAACTTCCCTTTGGCGTAGTTTGTTTTTGTTTTTGGATGTACATGTAGGCGAACGACATTTTACGGCATAGGATAATTTTGAATTTCGATGGTGCAATTTTGAGCGAGTTTAAAGGTATCTCATTATCCATCTATGTACACACATACCCACACACGCGCACACGCACAAACATACACACATACATACACACCCACATACACACAGACACGCACACGTGTACATAGTGCACACCTGATACACTGGTATACTCCGAGAATACAAATTGTTGTTTGGATTTAAATAGTTAGAAACTGAGAGTGTTATAAGACTTGAAAACTCCTGTCGCGAATCTATACAAAGTGTAGGTCTTGCAAAATGTCTCTGAAGTTTTGAAAATACCATTTTCGGTATAAAGTATATTGGGATCATAATGTGAAGCAGAAGTCGGCTGAAAATCTTATTCCAGTTCCTTACTAAAATTCAATTTACCATGGCGGTATGAAAATTAATGTGAAATGGTTGTTATTGGGTCTGGCGTCACATTCTTATCCCCAGAAGCGCGAGGAAGAATAGCGACACTTTCAAAGAAAGAACATCGATACATGTACAGTTGTATAACAAACCATTTTTATAAAATAGTATTACTCTAGTCCCATAATTTAGATCCCTTGCATTTCTATTGATACAGGTGTATGCCAAATTCTGATATTACAAAGTGATTTTATTGGTCTGGTGTTAAAACACACACACACATACAAAACAAACAATAGCACCCTGTATATGAACCCCATCCCCGACATGTTCTAATTCAGCTATACTGCTTTTATAGTAACACACAAGGGCCCTGAGAATATTTGATTATACAGTGTAGTTGATTTCTATCATGCGTCTATGGCAGTCTGCGTGGTAAGGGAACTTATAATCGATTACTGCACTTATATACCTTTTGATAAAACAGGGCCCTGGCCTACTTATCAGCAAAATGGCAACCTCTGTCGCTTATCAGATAACTTCTTGGTAATCACAAGTATACATCACTTCCTCTCTTTTAATCAGCATCTCATCATGATGCCCTTGATGACGACTGACAAAGAAACACATCGTGCCAATTTTACGTCATGCTTTGCATTATTTCATTTAATGGATCACACAATGAAGACATGGATACAATATGCATGTGTTTTTCACACTCACGAACAGATTCAATATACTTTTTTTTTTCCAGTGACATTCATTGATTAATGAACAGAATCACACACTTAGATTTGAGATGATCATAGAACAAGCAAACATTTAATTGACTTTAACCGGAACAAGCCCATAAATCCCTGCGCTATTGACACCAAAACACGAACGCCCTTTTAACGGAAGATGGCGCTGTTGAACACAAACCTGGACCTAGTCTAATGTCTGCTTCTTTGCATGAACACGAAGACAATAACTACGAATCCCACACACGTGACCTACACTGCTATGACAAACCCGTGGCAGAGCAAACGTGTTGAATTTGATAAAATCAGAGAAAATCTTTCATGCCTATTGTACGCTTTCAATATTGCACACTTTAACATGAGTAAATCGACTCCAGCTATAATTCTATTCAAGCAACACTGCAATCAAATTCCACAAAATGAGATAAAATATCAATTAATTCACATACTAGAAGAAACATGATCTTATGGAATATGGGTGAATAGATGTTGCAGCAGATTGTAAACTGTCTGGGTAGACATGAACGCATGCAGCCTCTTCAGAAGCCTATAAATACACTGTGGAGATAATCCACACACATTTTGAAACTCTGCCAAAATAATAGTTAGCTGTGAGCTGCATTTAATACATTTTGAAATAATTATACAACAGGCCAAATTTCAAAATAAGATATCACATGGTTTCCGACCGGCTGACCTTCAAAATATCTAAACGTTTTCAGGTTTTGAAACTCTTTTACAGCTAATTTGATCTCTACAGATTCTTCAAAATATTCATTAATCCAATGCTGTGAAAAACTGAGGTCTGGGCAAAGTAGGAAATACATCCATCAAATTTGACAGTAACTATCAACATTCGATTGATCATGACAGCTAATACACAGGCTAATACAGGAGTCCCTAAAACTGCAATCTTCAGCATGTGACCAGAGAGACTTTCACTTTGCGCATAAGATTTTCTTGAGGTTTGTGTGTACATCAGAAGAACAAAAATAGTCTTTTTCTAAACTTGGTAATCCTGAATATAGCAAAAATGTCAACAATGATGAGGCGAGAGTGAGACATAAATATCTGGGGCTCATCATAAAGAGGGGCAATCATGTGTAAATTAAGTGATAACTTTTGCCTTCACACATAGATCCACGCTACCTTACACAAAACATGTAATAAATTCATGTATGTGGTTTGCGGAACTTTCAAAGGGATACAGCAGTAAAGTGTATCCCTCCTTAGGTTTTCAACACATGGGCTGTGGTCGAATACATGGTGTACACATTGTGCCAGAGTTTGAATTATCATACACTTCAACAAAAAGACTATTTATGTCACAGATAACAATAGGAGGTAGTGTAAAAGAAAATGAAAGAGACGCACTACAGATATGACGTTGAAAGGTACTCAACATGGGTGTATGCAAGGGGGGGTCGGGAGGGTCGTACGACCCCCCCCCCCCCAAAAAAAAAAAATTTTCAAAAGGTCCACTTTTTGTAAGAGACATTTTTGGAGGGCTTTTTACCCTATATACAATCAAGAAAAAACAAGTGACCAAGTGGTGTTCCAGCAAATTGTCAAAAACCTCGTAAATTTCGTAAGTTAATTTCAATGGCAATGCCATACCTTATTTCTAAGCCGCACTGCCATGCCGAAAAAGTAACTTTTGTATGCACCAAATGGCCCCATTTTAAGATATAAAATTCAAAAACTCCTTACCGTGGGAGGGGGGACACCCCCCTCCCACACCCTCCCCCGGTCGGTCGCTCCGCTCCCTCGCAAAAAAGGTCCAAAAATTTTGATTACGACCCCCCCGGAAAAAAATCCTGGATACACCCCTGCTCAAAGCAAGTCTTCATACCTACTAATATAGCAATTAATATTATACTCGTGATACTGTTTGAGATATTCCACATTAGTGATTGTGCATCAATTCCAACAAACATGATAACAATGTTACAGATTTGATATGAATCCACTCGTTCAACAGAAATTGCACCTGTAATTCAATGCTGTATAATGTACAATTATCAATAGATTGTCAGATTATCTGACATTAAAGCATAATGTCGCTGGGGTGATAATACCTTCTATCTCAAATTTTGGTAAAAATCTTCTTTTGTTTAAAAATCAATTGTCAGATAAGCATTCAAGTAATGTCGTGTCCAAATCCTAGCTGTCTTACCTCAAAAGTGGAGCTATCATGGCATGTCAAAGCAAAGGTGATCCCATTTGTTATGGTACTTTGGCTGTCATGTTTTTCTTTGTGTGTGTGTGTGTGTGTGTGTGTGTGTGTGTGTGTGTGTTTTGCTCTCCCGAATATTTGATTTTTTTTGAGATACAGTGTACCTATAAATTTTTGACTGACACAAGACAGCAATACAACACCATATCTACCACGGGGAATGCTGGTATACGTTTACATTGTAGTGTACACTTTGATGCTACCTCTGCACCAAGTCCAAGAGAAATTGAGATGGCAATGTAATCACAAAATGTTTAAAAATAATTGACAGCCCTGAAGGACTCATGAAATAGCATGAGGTTGCAGGTTATCCATCAAGTACAGGTAGCTTGACATTTCCAGTGAAGCTACATTGTACATGCATTATACAATATATGCATTAATCTCATCAACAGATGGTGCTTAATTATTGTCAAGAATGCCACAGAAATTAATGACAGCCTTTAAAACAAATCTTGACTTGTTGACTTGACAACTTGTATGCTTAAATCATTATCCAATATGCACTGATTATTAAAAAAAAAATGTGATCAGCTTGTCATTGCCCTCAGAATCCAGCTTTGTGATTTGGTCTGTAGCTAACAAACATAATGTGCTATTAACATTCCTTCAGTACTGAAGTTGTCAGATACAAATCCCCGCTAAACCTTCAAATGAATATTTGGACATGGCTATATCATGGTAAAAGTTTTCTTTGCATGTATTTTGCTTTCTCAGATTTGTTTCAACTGCCCCTCCCCCCCCCCCCCCCCAAAAAAAAAAAAGAGAGAGAGAGAGAAAGAAATAAGAAATACAGAGTGGAAACACTCATCACAGTCTTTGAACATGCCTGTACACGTACATTTGTATGTTAGGGAAACATCATACAATTCACAAAAGCAATTTACCATAACATAATAATGTCCCATTGTAAGTAAAGGTGCACATGATTATTTCACTATAAATATGTGTATCATTACACTCCCAGCCCTACATACATGTACCACAACTTGTGCCAAACAAGATGCAAGAATATTGACTGAATACTTTATAAGTTATAAAGTAACAAATTACTAATGATATAAAAGTATTTACACATGCACAAGGAATGAACAATGACTAAAAAAGTCTCTGCCTAAAATGGATGAAAGTGAGACGTTGAAATGACACCATTATCAAAGTCCTGTTTTGATTGGCGGTGGGGAGGAGGGGGGAGAGGTAAAGCCTAGCCTGACAGCTTGATGAAGTTTTCTCATGCAAGAAAATGGAATCTACTTATAATTACCACTGGCATTTCATGCTTTTGGAAATGATAGGGATCGCCTGCCAATGTTTTTTCATCAGACCTGTATGTAGTCTGCTTTCATGTTTATTGACTATACTCTATTCTTAGCCCCACAGTGGGCTGTATAAAAATGATAAAAATAAGAATGAAAAAAAAATAGTGTTTGGAAAAACTAGGCAAGGCTTCCATGGAATTTGGACAAGAGTAGGAGATAGTATCAGTCACATGATTGCATTGCTTCGGCATTTTTTTTTTCAGTGTCTTTCCTGGCAAGCAAAATTTCTGTACAAGAGCTCTCACTATATCATTTAATTCTTCCTTAAACTGGAAATGATTGTTAAAAGAAAAAGATTAGTATCATTGAACACTGTTTTCAGTCCTCCTTTGTTAGTCCTTTTATCATGTGATGCTACCCTAGGATGTCAATGGGAGCATACATGTATGTTGGGTAATATAAAAACTCACATAATCGCAAAGAAATGCACAAAGCAATAATGGTACATGCATTACCATGGAAGAAAAAAACAAAAATGAAATTGGAGTTGATAAATATGCAACTAAATTGGGGCAATTTGCTCCAATTGTAAGAAAACTATTACATGTATTCAGAACATATAAAATACGCATTAAATATAGCTTTTCAAGTAGATTCTGGCAGTAATGATAATGTAACGAAATTTACGAAAGTCTAAGTGCAGCAAATATACATCAATGGGATAATATCCATAAATAGATAAAAACAATCACATTAATGGCCTTCTCACTTGATCACATTTTCTAGGACTCTCAAAATCATACATGAGTCAATGGTACATAATAGGGCAAGGCCACCAGCTGACATGGTACAGGTGGATATAAAATGGATAAATGTATCAAGCTCACACCCGTAGTCTACCACAGCAACATAAACTCCAATGCACAAAATTAATGTAAGCAGCATAAGGGGGCAAGTCTTAAACAGGTGTTTCTGGTGCTGTCACTGTAATGTTCAGATCTGGGTGAGGTTACTTGGTTTTCAGCATGTTTTTAGAATAAAGAAAATTGTATCCTTACTGGTATTGACCTTTTGCTTTACTAATACAGATAACAGACAGTCATATCAAGTTTTGTAAGGGGGGGGGGGGGGGGTTCATGAGAACTTTGCCTCCTTGGCAAACGTATTCATCACTAGTGCAAGTCACCACACTGTACTTTGCATCTTTGCTTTACACTAACCCAAAGATTGTTCATCATTAACTCTGAAAATTGTAAAACACAAAGAGCAATTGCACCATGTAAACATTTTTTTTTTTTTTTTTGAGATTTGACATTGAATCACGTTATCTTGAAAGTGTGGCTCCTCTCCAAGCGACTAGAGCAGATGAAGCATTTTGTGTGGCGAAAGATAATATTACTTGGTAGTCGGGATGCAGTTTATTTCATATAATCCTCAAACATTCCTGAGAAATTCTGTGATAGGTCTATATGATCACCATGAAAGGACATGCCTATCATTTTTAAACCAACAACAAACCAACAAAGAAAAAACAAGAATAGAAAGAAATCTTATGAATGTCAGCTAACTCATACTGAATGCACTGGTTTTAGTATGTAACCAGAGAATTATGGATCAGTAGTCCATGTGACAAATACAAAGTTTCGTTAAAAACTTCAGAAAAATTGAGACCTGCAGAATCACTATGGTACGTAACGCAGTCGTCTTTCTTCCCCATACTTTTTACTTTCTGATTTTCAAAAATGCAGAGACATTGTCAAGCTGTATGATGCATTATTAAGAAAAATTATCATGAAAACTCCCAGACAGGAGAAATGTCACAAATATAGCGGGGAGAGGGATATTAAAAACTAAAATTTAGTGCTTCTTGGGACATAGTTCACATCCAGAAAAGAATATAATCATGCTAATCAATGAATTGATGTTTTGTACAGCATACTCAAGGTACACAATCATGCCCACTTGAATTCCACTTGGCTTGATCTGGTGAGATACACGTATATGCAATCAAGCGATAAATCAGATAGATATGTTTCCCATAACAGCAAAATATCAAAACAAAAAACACACAAACAAATAAATATAAATTTCCTTCATATAACAGACAAACAAAATCTGAAAAATACTGGACAGCAAATCCCTATCAAAGAACAGAATGAAAATGTCACATAAATTATGTGATATGATGGGCAGGTATGCAATCAATGTAAACTATGCCAGCTTAATTGATTAACCAATTCAGAGAAGGAAAGTATGGGAAATTCTTGCTCCAAGCTTTCCAAACTCAACACTTCATGCACAAGGATACAGCAGCATCAACAAAAAATATCATTTTTCCCTAGGATCATTTCATTGGTAAGACATTGATTGCATGGAAGCTTGGAGCTCATCTGCATTGAAAAAAAAGCGTTTGAGTTTTGTCTTGCTTTTGGCCAACTTCAGCTGTTGGTAAAAAACAACAACAAGAAACAAACAAAAACCAAACATTACATGTGTCTATAGATTATTAAACTATCTGCTACATATCTCTACTTGTAATTGTCTATGTGACATCAGACATTCTTTATCATTCATTGCACATTTTTCTTTCCTCTAAATTCCATCACCTCAAGGCCATATCATTACCTTGATACTGTCCACCTTATTTGACATATGTTCTATTTAAGTGTTCCTTATATGTGACTGCAAAGCTCAAAATCCACAAAAAGTCACACATTACAATTCTCTGTAATGGACCAAAACATGTCACTTGAGCTGACTGGCTCAAATTCTTAAAGTTTGTCTTACCTGGGAGAGTAATCTCTTCTCTACTTACTGTCAATATCAATCAGTTTAAAACAAAACAAAACTGAAATCTATATTATTATCTGGTTTTCTAGACCATATTTTTTTTTTTCAGTCAGGTGTTGTTTTCACTTGGAAATACAACACATTTTCATTATTGTATGCACAGCATGCCTGAGAGACACTAATCTTTAAATCTTTTTTTCTCCCTTCTCTGTAAAACTACATCTCCTAACTCTTTCTGATCCAAATCATTTTTAGATGGGTTAGGATAGCCCAACAAGGCTTACCCAGTTGAGGACGAGTCATGAGTACGCTCAGGCAGGTGTCTATGGGAAATGCATGTTGTAGCAAAATAAACCCATCCTCAATGGCTTAACAAGTTTCAATGCTTAGAGCTTTCATACTCTTTCAAACTATGTAAAAGAGAGGAATTCATTTTTGCTTACTTTGGGGGGTTTTGAGCTGGATGGTCACAAATGAACTGTTATTAAACTATCAGACTATACACATATAATCCTACATTTCCTAATATGCATCATGAGCTGTCATTTGACTATGTATTGATTTCAAAGGCATACCATTAAAAAAAAACAATGTTGGAACACGGATGGTGAACAATGGAACAATATTACTCAAAATATGAGCTAAAATGAGAACATGATCAGATATGTACAAGAATATAATCATATTAGTGAAGGAATTTGTTGAATAAAGCTTTATCTAGGCAAATAAGGCATGCCAATCTGGGTAATTGAGTAGTATTATTCTTAGATGCTCCTCTAAAACATTTATTCATACATTTTTTTTTTCATGTGCATGAAGACTGATTTAAATTCTTCTAGTGAAATGAAGATTTTAAAAAAAATAATTCATTTGTACTCTGAGCATAATCATGGAAATTACTCTTTTGAAGAGTAATGTGCAACATATAGGACAAATCTACTTGTAACAACATGATGTCACCGTTAACAGTTACAACTGTACATGATCAAATTGGTTGCTATATGTGACCGTACTAAATGGATGCAACGATAAATGACCCACCAGCCTTGAACTGACCTGAAATTTGTCATAACTTCCTGTATTCTCTTTCACATGATTATTACATGATCTAATGCCTTGAATCACAGCTTTTATACAAATTATATTTCCATCACATTTTCATTCTCCTATAGTGATAACACACTAGCAGCATTGGAAAGTGGACAATTCAAATCTATAAATCAGAATCAAACTCCATAACTGTCATAAAATTTGATAATAAGAGCAATCATCTGTAAGAAACAGTACATGGAAAACAAAAATGTTGCACATGGCGTGGTAATTTACCTATTTCGATTTTACTACCTATTTCAGATGATTTCAATCAAAATTATGCCTTTTGCAAAGACATCAAAATTCATCGATACACATAATCAACAACAAGCAATCTTTACATTCACATTATTCTTGTTTTCATAAATAAAGATGTCCATACACAAATCTTCAGGTTACAAAGACAACAGAACAAAACACAGTGAGTATGATTGTGCATGCCAAGGGTTTACATGCTTGCAACATGGGGCAAGTGAAATTCCTCACTGGGCAAGTAATGTGAAAGAGCAAGAGATTTTCATAGGGCAACCATTCTCTTTTACACTGTATGTTAGGAATCACTGTCTTTCATTCAGGAAGTACTGCAGAGGATAAAATAAACTAAAAACGAAACAAACAAAACAAAACAAAACAAAACAAAACAAAACCTGCATTTACAATTGTAGATTCACTCATTTAAATGTAGGGCACAATGTGCCAGGCTGATACCATTTGCATGACTATTGCTAGTTACCTGGGGCGAACCACGGGAGGTCGACATCATTCGCCAGTTTTTCTTGTGTGGGTGGATAGGGAGAACACTTCACATGGTTTACACACTGCTCTTTGTGATGAATGAATGAAGCTGAATCTTTTGGTTCCATGGCATTTGCTCCTAAGACAATTGCTCCAATGAATATACATCTACACGCTAAGCCAAACATAAATTCTACCCACAAAGACATGACCCTAATCCTAATCCTCACATCAAACTAAACCTATAATCCTATCAAAACCCTAATACTAACCCTACAATGTACGTCCTTGGAGAAAATAAGACAGGAGCAATTGTCGAAGGAGCAATTGTCATGTCACCGGATCTTTTATGTGCATGAGACGTGATTAACCCCATATAGGTTCTCCATTTTATGTCCTACCTATCTTCAATAGGTATCTCCCACTTGCTTTGGGGTAATAAAGGAGCTTACATTGTCAGTATTGGCTTTCAGAAGTGTTCTGCTATGTGTACAACCTTGTATATGTCTTTCCTGAGGTTTTACTGTATGCATGCAGCATACACAGAACTACAAGTACATACAAAATGCACACTTTATAACGCTGCTAATTCATTCATCATTTGGGGAAACTTTGAAGTTCTTGAAGTGATTTTGGGACATCAAGGCATTTATGTATGTTGAAAAAACTAGTAACTTTTGATGGTATCGACACACAGTCACAAGAAGAACAACACAGCAAACAGATTAATCTACTCTTTTCACTGACAGGAAACAGAACTTGGAAGAAGACTGACCTTGATAAATTTGCATTAAAAACTGCTGATGTCAACATCTGGGATCGTATATGAATTTTAACCAACAAAACAGAGGATATCTGGCGAATGATAAACAGTTTTGAGGTACATGTATGAGCTTTCATCAACACTTTGACCAAGGGTTGTCATAGCTCTAATAACAAACATGGAGTATTGCAAGTGTCTGCTGTACCCTGTAGGCAAGGACAAAGGTAGGGTCTAGACAAGAAACAGGAATGACATCTTACGTCTGCACAAGAAAAATAAAAACCAATATAGGCAAACGTGGTCATTAATCAATATGAAAGTTGTATAAATATCAATAATCATAACAAAGAATGACAAAATCATCATCATTATATTCAATATCAGAATCATTATAATATCATGTAATTACATCAACCACGCATAGAACCCAAACCCTAACTCTCATATTTTCTCTTTGTAATCACAGAATTACACATATCAATGAGCATGTAGTCTATACTGAGTAACTACCAATTTCAAAATCATATAAAAAATATGCTACTTTGCATGAAATTTTGCAAAGAGATTGTTGTTTGTCTTATTTTGTGTGTGAGATAGTTTGAGATTAACATTTTACTCTTTTAAACTAATAAAGTGTTGCAGAAAACAGACATTAAAGCATTGCATGCTAACAACTTTTGACAAGGTGCTTGATTTTGAAAGTACATGTAATTCTAATTCCATATATTTTTTATTCATGCTAAGGTAACTTGAAGTGCTATTAAATGCAATACACACATTTTGTGAATAAATAAATCTGCATTTACATATAATACACAAAATGTGCAAATTAAGACAATTCTAGAGTATACATGATCATCCTGTCTAGTAAATACTACACAAATAATTAATCATGGCATGATTTCCTTTTTTTTTACTACTAATAAAACATATATCATTATAAAGAGAACAGGGTGAAAAGGAGAGGAGATAGAAAAATAAAAATCACTGATACTTTATTTCAGATATTCGCCTTGAAGAACTCTAGGCCATCCTTTAGCATCAGGTTTCCAATCTTAAAGTTGATCCAGCCTTGCCAAAGGATGCCATGAAAACATCCTGCGTAGTTCACCCATTCCACATGGTTGCCGTCTTGCTCCAACCGCTTTGCGTACATAATGCCATCATCACGGATGCAGTCAAAGCCGCAGGTGGCGACGAACGTGCGCGGCATGCCTTGCAGGTCATCGCGCATCAGCGGGTCGTGACGGGGATCAGAGAAGATCTCCTTGACCCTTTCCCACAGCGCCAGGTCACCCGTGTTGTTGGGAGGCGGCTTGTAAAAGTCTGGCACCAGCTCCTTGGGAATAAGGCTGTGGTTGATGTTCCGCTGGTATCGGGCCGACTGCTTGAAGGACGGCGCTGTGTGATTATTGGCCATCAGCTTGCCCATGAAGTCAAGGTCCGCCCGGCCAAAGTGATACATGCTGCCCAGCCACGCCAGCGTCTTCTGGGTCAGCATGCCGTTTTCGCCAAAGACCGCCTTGCACTTTTGGTACGACGGCGTGCTAAAGTCGTACATCTGAGTCCCCGGGTAGAAGAGGATCTGAACCTTAATGTCGGGGAATTCAGGCATGTCGTGGATTTGCTGGGCAATGACTGCTGCCAGGTACCCCCCAGCACTGTCTCCAGAAACACCAACTCGCTTGGGATCCACCCCAAACTCACTAGCATGAGTCAGGAGGTATTTGGTAGCTGTCAGGGAATCTTCTATCTGAGCTGGAAAGAGATACTCGGGTATCAATCGGTATCTGAAAAGAAATTGGGATAAAACAGAACAACATCTTATTTAATACCCTTCATAGGTGCTTTCACCAGGTATTCTAGAATGGAATGCATACAAGTTTTGTAATACTGGCTGACCACACTGCCCTTTTGTTTCATCATAATGTCTTGCTATTCAAACCAATAAATTATGCAGAAATTATGTGACCCATGCAAAGAAATGCACACATTTTCACACACAGTGCCCAGACTTACAGTATGTATCACACCTACAATGTACCAGCACTGTAAAACATTTAAACACACAACTTGGTGGCTGCGGCAAATTCAATGGATTTTATAGAGAGGAGAGGAGAGCAGACTGATGTACAATGTAAACCTATTACAAGTGTAATAGTTTGGACATGGATTATGAGGTCATCAGTGTGAATGGTTATTACATTGCACATTTGACCCCACATGTTCATAAAAATTCCTTGATGAAATGATTGGCTAATGATTAGGTGTATTTCTCTTTGTCATTTCCATGGTAACAAGGGAGGTGATGAAATTGACTTCCTACAGATGCTGCATCAGAGCACTGCACATCAGTGAATACCCTTACCTCTTGAGCATCAGACGTCTTTGGAAAACAAAACACAAAAATAAGTGAATAGACACAAAGGCCCGCATTCACGAAGGTCTGGTACAAAAGAAACCATGGTTTAAACCATGGACAAAAACCACTGAGCGCCAAGTGTCGCACGGAATATCTCGTTACGAAATCAGTCATTTCGTCGATAAAATGAATATTTTGAAATGAAATGACAACATTTTGTAACTAAATGAACATTTCGTCCACGAAATGATAATTTCGTTAACGAAACAGTCAATATGTCAACGAAATGATCAATTTCGTAACGAAATATTCCGTGCGACACTTGGCGCTCCATGGTTTTTGTCCATGGTTTAAACCATGGTTTCATTTGTACCACCTTCGTGAATTCGGGCCAAAGTGCCCGAAGTCCAAGACTGTTGACATTTTAAAACTTGGCCCTAAAACTGCTAAAATTTTGTGTTATTCAATACTGCATACTAATATGGGGTAAAACAACAGCAACAACAAAAATATCATGCACTGTCAAACCACAGTGATATGTACTGAGGAGGCAACAGCAGCATTCATTAGGAAGCGTACATATCCACAAGGAGATCAAAGTACAAAGAACAGTGCAATGTAAATATAGCTGAAGAGGATACTAGTAACCTGGGAGAATAAGACGGTATTGATAACTAAACTGAGACTACATAGTACGTATATTACTGGTATACGCATGCTCAGGAATATTTCATTGCCCCCCCCCCCCCCCCCCCCCACCCAGGGAAAAAACTTAATGACTGGGAGAAGGACCATTATGGCCTTGAAATTTAGATTACACAAACTTTGCGATATCTTGACTGAACTTGAAACACACAGGCCTGATAAGATAGTGAATATTGACATTATAAAATCAAATATTTGGTCAGTGTGTACATAGTGTGGCGTTCACAAAGATAACCCAATTCAAACTTGAGTGCTGGCTCAGTGTATTAAAAACATTTACATTCATGTCTGATATTTTGTACAGAAAGTCGCTTTGTTCATGCCAATTCCATGCTTGTTTTGGGGTATTGTCATTGTAATATTGCTCAAGAGCCAAGGTGAGAGAGTTCTATATTCTTACACCGCCCTTTAAAGCAGTTCCAGGACAATTACCCCCTGGACAATTACTCCACACCCTTTTCCTGATCCTGACCCTAATCCTAATCCTGAACTTCATCCTACCCCTAAATTCAAGGCCAGGCCTCTTTTGCTATTTTCCTGTAAAATGGGGAATGTTGGCGTGCATTTTAATTTTGCGAATTTTGCGAGAGCCAAGATTCTTGAAATTAAAATGCACATGAAACTTCTTGTCTACACTATATGTGACCGTGCATCATAAAACTAACAAAAAGTCGCACGCATTACTTTTGTGTGAGAGATGAAAATAGGTGAAATAGGTCAACCTAGCCTGTCTTGACTTTTTCATAATTTCTGAAAGGGCAAGTCTTCTTCTACATTATACTAAAGTTTGGGATCCCAAAACAAAAAGGAAATTGGGTTTCAGCAGTTTTTCTGGAACACTACTTGGTAGAATGGTGTGATTAGGTGGTCCTCAAAGAGTCCTCTTTTCATTTCTTAAAAACCATGTCCATGCTTATCACTTTCAACTCCAAAAGCTTTAGAAGGGATAATGCTACTGCTTCGAAAGTTGGCATTGATCATTAAAGGGACGCAGTCCTCACGAAATTTAAAAAAATATGTTGTTGTTGGTACCTCCAATGAACTACTTTCATCAAAAACAAACTTTCAAATCACCAAATAAGCTCGTACATTTCGGTTAAAAAAGTGTGACTCTGCAAATGAGCAAGTCTTGGCGGAGAGTCATACGTCATCGATGCACAACTCTTTCCAGCGGTGTTCTGCTCGTCATCCCTAGTTATTTATAAATACTTATGTATACTATTTATTTTTATATTAATTGTATATATGAATAAGCTTGAAATATTTTGTTTGAAATAATAAAACCACATATTGTCACATTTTATGAAAAAATCAGATATGATCAGTTTGAACACTTAAATTGGTTTTCTGAGGCACGGCTGTCAACTTGAGAGTAGGGCATCAATGACATTGCACCTTTTGGCAGGCTCTTACACGATCGCTTGCAGGAATTATTTTTTAAAAATCGCGTACGGAGACAATTTTTGATGTCCACGCGTATGAATTGGTGAAAGGTTATATCTTTTACTCTTCTTAATTATCAGTACAGTGAAAATCTCAGGACTACTTCCCTTTAACAGAATGTGTTGATAAAGCATGCACAATTTCAGCTTAATCTGATAATCCCTTCATTGTTGTTGCTCTGGTGGTGTTCATCCTGTCATTTGATCCTTTCATCACACAGCTAGCACAGCTTGGTAAAGACGAAGCTCTTGAATAGACCCTGTTCTACACAGCCTCTTTTTCTCAGTTCACACTTATCCACAGTGTGTGCTTTCTTTCCAATGTTTAGGTAGGGTGCTGTAGGAGAGTCCATTTGGATCGAGTTGTTCATATCATTTTAAAGCTTAGAGTCTGCTCTTTCAGAATCTGACCTTTACATGAACTAACAAGAGACCCGCGGGTCTAGCGCTCACCTGAGTATCGCAAGTTCACCTTTCACGCAGTCACTAATCTAAATTATTCACAGCTCTACCAAAATTTGACGAGGCATTCTCAAGTGGAAGATGAAAATGTACAATAAGGGCCCAATTTTTTCAAGATTCCTTAATTTGGGGGAATTGGGGCCCCCTGGGGCCCTCTGGGTGGGGCATGGTGCCCAGTTTGATAAATTGAGATCCTGACCACCTAGGGATGCTACCTGCCAAGTTTGACAAAAATCCATCATGAGGTTTTCAGGAAGAAGATGAAAATGTACAATTCAGGCCCCCATTTGGACCCTTCCAACCACCCCCCTCCCCCTACCCCCAAGAGGGGCACCCCTGGATCTCCTATGAACAAACTTGAAACTACAGTCATTAATGTACTCACTCATAGTATTATCTCAGCTCTATAACTTCTGATTCTAGAGAAGATTTTTAAAGATTCCTTCATTTGGGGGGTTTGGGCCCCCTGGGGGCCCCCTGGGCGGGGCATGGTGCCCATTTTAACAAATTGAGATCCTAACCCCCTAGGAATGCTACCTGCCAAGTTTGGTGAAAATGGGTCATGGGGTTCTCAAGAAGAAGATAAAAATGTACAATTTAGGCCCCATTAGGACCCCTCCTCACCCCCACCCCCCCCCCCCCCCCCCCCTGGGTCCCAAGGGGGGCACCCCTGATTCTGCCATGAACAAACTTGAAACTACAGTCATCAATGTGCTAACTCATAGTATTAACCTAGCTCTATCACTTCTGGTTCTAGAGAAGAAGGTTTTTGCGGATTCCTTAATTTTGGGGGGTTTGGGCCCCCTGGGGGCCCCCTGGGTGGGTCATGGTGCCCATTTTAATAAATGGAGTTCCTAACCCCCTAGGGATGCTACCTGCCAAGTTTGGTGAAAATGGGTCATGGAGTTCTCAAGAAGAAGATGAAAATGTACAATTTAGGCCCCATTAGAACCCTTCCCCACCCCCCTCCCCTGGGTCCCAAGGGGGGCACCCCTGATTCTGCCATGAACAAACTTGAAACTACAGTCATCAATGTACTAACTCATAGTATTAACTTCGCTCTATCACTTCTGGTTCTAGAGAAGAAGATTTTTACAGATTCCTTAATTTTGGGGGGTTTGGGCCCCCCTGGGGGCCCCCTGGGTGGGGCATGGTGCCCATTTTAACAAATTGAGTTCCTAACCCCCTAGGGATGCTACCTGCCAAGTTTGATGAAAATCGGTCATGGGGTTTTCAAGAAGAAGATGAAAATGTAAAAAGTTTACGCACGACGCACGACGGACGACGGACGACGGACGACGGACGACGGACGACGGACGACGGACGACGCACGACGCACGACGCACGACGCACGACGGACGCCGGACGAAGGGCGATCGCAATAGCTCACTTGAGCCTTTGGCTCAGGTGAGCTAAAAATCCACATTTGTTGACTTTTGTTGGTTTTGTGGTGCAGGGTCACATACGTGCATTGAATGTTAGAGGCAACTAGCAAAAATTTCATGCCCCCAAAAAGGACATCGGCTCCAATTCGCAAAAATGTCATGCTGCGAAAATATTACGTTTTACAGTATTTGATATTAAAATGCTTGTGGAACTTGTGATATTATGAATACTGCAAAATCAACCAAAAATTAACCACAATAGGAATGTCAAGCCATGTACTTGTATGGCTTGCTTCATTTGACTGGGAATTTCATATCATTTGACAAGTTCATCTGTTTAAATTTTGGGCTTTACAGTATAAAATTTGCACAATTACTTTTGTTCACATACTGTGTACATGTACAATGTATGTAGGTGACGAAACTGTACATTTAAAGATACTATGTGTGTTTTTCACAAAGGATGCATAAAAATGGCAAGTACCATACAGCATACATGTACACTGTATCACAGCTCTAATGAACACTTGTATCCTCACGCCTTTTTAGTGATGTCGTGCCTTTGCAGCTGAAATGTAATGAAATATTGTGGAAGGGATACTGCCTTTGATCATGAAAAGTGTTCCATACTTCATGGTACAATGTACAATGTACATATTGGTGTTCATTCTAGTTTGGAACAATAAGGGCACATCTCTGTAATAATGCAATACTGCCATATACATTATGTACATACAAAGTGCATATGACCAGTGTATACAGGATCAAATTATCACATTAAAACATATGGTTGTAATAATATCACATACAGCTGTACGGAGTATGCCTAGATTCATCACTCAAGGCAGACTTTTTAACACCTCCTCAGACAAAAATTTCAACCAACATGATGTCTAATATGATATCCTGGTGTTCAGATGTAATTACACACTAAACAGCATATGTTTCATATTTGTATTAGAAAGGGGAAGAAGTGTATACCAGTACACTGGTGTACAGGTATTGGTGCAGTATGCAATACAAATTTGTACTGTAACCTAGCAATCCCTTTATGTACAAGCAATATTAAAATCATGGCATTATTTCTATCTATAGTTTCCTCTTTCTGGGTGGCATGGACACCGAAACTGTGACTACATTAATCCTATCATTTATTTTCTTAATAGCTCATACATACTTCATTTTTTTCCCTTTAATATCGTTTTCTTTCTCCTTCTCCTTCTCCTTTTTCTTCTTCATTTTAACCTTCACATATAAAACACCTTGTGAAGGTTCATACAAAGTTAGAAAAATCTCACTTTAACTTGCAATGTTTTGTACAAAGTTTATGATGGAATTTGGTACAGTTAGGCAACCCGACATACAGTATGTACATGTATACTAATGTTGCAATTTTTCAAATTCAGAGTAAAGTCAGGAATGTTGCTAGCCACAAAAGTAATAAAGAAATAAAATAAAAATGTGGACAAGGCAATCTGAGCACACAACGACATCTGTGTTATAAGTCGGGGTCATCCCACAAGACAGACACCCATGAGTCAGACAGCCCACAACTTCAACACTAGGCAAATAAAGCCCATGAGAGTGACACACATAGTTAAAACAGCCCATGAGTTCGACAGATACAACACAGGGTTTAATGTGTCAATCTCATGAGCCTTGTTTGCTTAGGGTCGAATTCATGGGTTGCATGACTCATGAGCTGTATTACTCATGGGCTGTATGACTCGTGAGCTGTATGACCCATGGGCTGTATGACTCCTGGGTGTCAGTCTTGTGATGTGCACCAACTGAAGTCAGCATTGTCGCACGAGGATTTTCAAAACCATTGAAATTCTCAGTGTTCCTAGCACTCTGTAATACTGGTTTCCATTGTGTTAGTACATTGTAGATGCCAGGAACACATCACTTATGGACATTCAAAATAGCAACAACAAAAACAAAAGAAAAATCAGTGAGAAGAGGACATCCACCTCTCGGATGCTCCACATCGCCATTGGGTCCCCCCCCCCCCCCCCCCCCCCCCCCCCCCCCCAGCTAAAACGTACAGTGTATATCCGCCCCTGGTACAGGTTGTGATTTAAGGGTACTATCAGCCAGTGACTTTGTTGTTTTTTGCTATCATACACAGATAAATCACTCAGACACACATTATCACATCAATCTTTTGCCAGGTGGTCGCTCTGTAAACGATACATCACTCCACACTGTCGATGTCAAAGGGAGTGATATCTCACTGGCCCTAGCATCCAGCCACCGCGCTTCCATGTGTGATAAAAACTATTAAGTTCTCTGCCAGCTACAAGTAGACTATTACACACGTGTGCCTCCTGCACATTCATGCATGCGGCTAATCCTTTACTTTTATCAATACAGAGGACCTTATTATATTGGAAGCAATAAGCATTGGATGTACAACTGTACATGCATGTACATACTGTATAATGTGCATCATTAATACACAAAGACAGATGACAGTCAAACATAGAATTTACGCTCAAAAATTCCATATAAAGATGTCATTATGATATCAAAGTCATGATTTGTCTTTATTGTCTTTTGTTTTGTTCCCAGAAATTATAGCCATGATATACAAAAGATATTTAAATGGTGAGTGGTTCTAAGGCACGAACAGATTATAATGGCACTTTTGACGCAGGGTATAAACCCTTAGAGTTCCAGTGATCATTCATGTAAACTCTACTGTATAAAACCTAAATTCACAAAGGTACATGTAATTAAATCAAATCTATGGTTTACATTTATACCACGGACAATTAAAAGTGCAAAAGAGGTATTATATACACATATCAGTACATGTTTATAGCTGGATGTCAGCTGCAGTGTGTGATGTGTCATACGATCTACACTGTAGCACAGTAAAAAATTGCATAATTAATGGACTAGAATCAAAATAGCTTTTGTGAATTCCTGCTTTTGAGAGAGGATGGCTCATACACGTGTAAGAGTGATTAGCAGAATAGATGTGAAAGACTGGACTGAACAAAATAAAAGTGGAAGTTTCTAGCATGAAACCTTTTTGGAAATGCATGCTTCCAAAAACAAGAGAAGGAAATACAATGTATGTGTATTTCACAAGGTTTGTCATGGAATCAAATCACCATTTCACAGAGAACCATCCTACTGAGAAATGTTTTGTGTGCAGTGTTGCATTTTCTGGATACAGGTCAACAGTTGTTGTTGTTGTTGTTGTTCATTTTCCATCTGTGAAGATGGCTGGATAGCCCATATTCAGCTACACTAAGCTGGTCTTCCATGGGGTCCAGTTGGATGTGGGGTGGGACCACTTCACCGGGTTAGACACCCTGCTCTTTGCGATGAATGAATGAAGTGGGATCTTTTACTTGCATGAGCTGTGACTTTCTCATACACGGGACCTCCATTTTATGTTCTATCCGAGGGACAGAGTGTTTTGCCTCTTGCTAGAGGGGACGGTATGTTTACACACAACATTGCTCAGTCCAGACTCGGGTTCGAACCCAGGCCGCGTGATCATGAGGCAGACGCGCTACCGACTGAGCCAACTCACCGCCCTACAGGAAGTACAATGAGGCGGTGTTCTACTTTAAATCACAGATACTGTTGGCACCTTCCTGATAACATGTTGCATGGGGCTAAAAATTTAAAGGCATAAAGAAAGTTTGCCACATTCATTTACAGTAACTTGACTAGCAATTTAATAACAATAAAAAAGAAGAAGCACTTGTGGGCACATACAGTACAATTATCAACAGTACAGTAGACCATGTTTTAATCTGATACCATTATCATGTAATATCACATCGACTCTTTGTCTATTATTTTGTCTATTACAAACAGAGAACTACCATGGAAAAATAGAGAAAGGAACTTACTCCACAGACACCAGGACAATGTCCAGCTCTTCTGCCATGCGACGGGTCAAGCGGTCATAGACATCTGTTTAACAAAGGTCAACAAAACAAGCCTGAGTACAAATACTGACTCAAATTGTAGTGAAAGGGCAAATACACTAGCTCTTTGATAATATGATGAGTATTAAGTACAGTTGTACATAGCAAAAAAGGCTTGAAAATACATGATGTACAAAGTACAATACAGTTTGTCACCAGCCAAAGCTTAAAGGGAACTCAAACCCAAAGAGTAATCTGGATTGAGTGAAAGCAGCAATATTAGTAGAACACATCAGTGAAAGTTTGAGGAAAATTGGACAATCGATGCAAAGTTATGAAGTTTTCACGTTTTGGCATTGGAACTGCTAGATGAGGAGACAATTAGAGGTTATGACGTATGAGTGGACAACAATATAGAGAAAATATAGAGAAAATTCCACAAAAAACTCACTTTTCTAGCGTACCGGTAATGAATGACCACTTGACTAGTAACCGTTTTCAGAAAGCAGGGGGAATGATTGCTACTACTGTAACAATTATTACGTCAGTATCAAGTTGATGGAATGTGTAATTTTCATGAAAAACAATTTGTGTGTGTGTGTGTGTGTGTGTGGAATTCTCTTTACATTTTCTTTATATTGTTGTCCACTCATACTTCATAACCTCTAGTAGTCTCCTCATCCAGTGGTTCCAACACCAAAACTTTAAAAATTCATAACTTTTGCACCGATTGTCTGATTTTCCTCAAACTTTCACTGATGTGTTAAAGACTACATACATGTAATGTTGCTGCTCTCATTTAATCCACATTGCTCTTTGGGTTTGGGTTCCCTTTAACATAGTCTGTGGCTGCCATACAAATACTTCAAGTCACACCCATACTGTAAAGAAAGAAATATTTGCAGTATGAATGTTTTCCATTGTCCTTTTTCCGGTATAAAGAAATTTTTGTGAATTGCCACTGGCATGCAATGCACTGTAGTGTAGTGTGGATTTACTTTGAAACATACACTTTGTAAATCTTCACTCTTGCAAAATTCACAAAACTGCAATGCACATGAAAATTTCTGGTTTCACAGTATACTGGGGAAAAAAATATGCTACTGTAGGAGGTCACTTTGCCACATTTTATACAAGTGTCATCAGTATTTTAACTTTTCTTGGGGATACTTTTAGCGGCTGTACAATGTATTAACAAAAAGTAGACATGACTTTTATAGACAGTTCGGTACTAAGGCAGGTTCGTTTGTATAGAATTTAGAACATGTAACCCTGTAATGAAGTATCATTTACAGTATGACACAAATATTCACACACACACACAATTAGTGCTTTTATCACGCATAATTACTCTTACACGGTGTATGCACAAATCAAACAATTGTGTAGTACTGATTTGACACTGATAAAACAATTTGGCCTAGCCTTCACCTCGTGCACATTCACACAATATTGTTTTGTACATCTTTAGGTTTCAGAAGGCGTGAACAACCAATAGGAAGTGTCTAACTTCTGGGTTGACTTCGGTCAGGGCCTGATCCAATCCGAGACAGAATTTGGTTGTCATGGAAACAAAACCCACGGTGCCTTGCGTTTGCAGCACATTATACACGATGTATGCATTTGACAATTGTAATGACACATTTTCTGGTCCTCAATGTGATTTTGTCCAATTGGTACATCCAATGGATTACTTTCTTCACAAACTGGCACAGATGTTTACGATGTCGTTCCTGCATGATCTTTAATATTGTGGGTACATGTATAGTAATGCTAGCAGTGTTTTTTTAAATGAGTAAACTATAAAACAAAATGGAGATCTACTTGCTGAAACTGAATATTGAACATGAACACAGGATGCTTCAGAACATTAAAATCTGAGAGAGATGGGATTCAGAAACATAATCTAGCATGATTTCTCCAACAGAGGTTTACCACCCATCCCAACTTCATGGCATACATTTGTATGCTAGTAGTCACTCCAGATAAAATTCCAACATGTACCCTGGTAGAATTCACCATACCTTTGCAATGCTAGGTTTGTATGTCCCCATCAGCCATGGTATTTAGGTTTTGTTTTGTTTTGTTTTTTCTTTCTTTGCACTCAAGTTTTGGCCTTGTTTCTTCATATCAATATGTTGTTCATCTCGCGTTGCCACAGCCTACTGTACATGTAGATTTCTTATCAGCACTGTGAATGCCACATGTGGCAATCTTTTGGAAAGCCTAAAAATCTCATCTGACATCATTGGCAATCATGACCTGCTACTTTTGTCCATCCTGTCCCCTGCAGTGTCTCACGTCCATCCCAGTTTGTGGCCCAATATGTAATGTTCCTTGGCTATTAGGAACATACAATAGTAATGTAAACCCAACATAAAATATGACTAGGCATGACACAGTATTACAAGTGTACATGTTCATGTTTACCTTCTGAAATGCATTACATTGAGATGAAAGGACTTCTGCTTCCTGGAAAACAACTTAAAGAAAACAGAAAATATAATAATACCATTGATAGAACACAGAATAACAAACAAACAGACAAACATACTACTCCCTTCGTGCTCACCGATACTCGCCAGAGCTAATCCACCCCCATGCATGAAGATCATTGCAGGCACCTCCGCCTCCTTCCTCTTGATTGGCTCATAGACACGAACTTTGACCCCATCGAAGGACATGACCTCTGACCTGATATTGGAGCCGGGAACGACCTCCTTGGGTCGATGCTTGCGGTACATTCCACGATACATCTCAATGAATGTTTGGTTTCCGCCGACAAACTGGTACTTGACAAATGCCTGTTAAAACACAAAATAGGGGAAAGAATAATGACTACTAAAATATCATTAATTCATTCATATCAAAACTTTATCATACATTGTATATCCATGCATTGTACATAATATTATTTCATGGTTTCTCTGAACATCATGAACATGGTACTCTTCTAGAAAACTGTACATATTAATACAACATTGTATCAACTTGTACGGAAAGGGCTGGCATTTTAGTGTTGCATTGGCTGGAACCTTATCATTTATCCAAAGCCCCGCCCCTGCATTTTGCTGAAAGGGTGGGTTCGTCAAAGTGTCACATCATTGTGTTGACTGCGACACAATGCCACCTAATGCCCTGCTACATAGTGATAATGTATTCCAACTGGATATTACATTTGTACATTGTACTCTCAGTAATTGAAACTGGCTTTGAAATATTGAAAGTTGCTATAATTGTCGTAACCATAACAATGACTCACATACATTGGATTGGTTGATGGCTGCTGCCATAGAAACTTCAATTACTGCACTCATAACTATTGTAAAAGAGCCTTATGAAATGCTGCCCATTTGTACCAGAGTGCTGGACATAGTGAGTAAGATCTACAGTAAAACAAGATATTTTCAGGACAATAACATTTTCCTGAATGGGAGATGACAGCCTTTTTCGTGGCATGAAGTTTCACAAATTGCCACTGGCATTCAATGTGTGTACAATGTAGTGAAGACAAGAGCTTTTGCATGCATTTTATTTGTAATTTTGCAAAATTTATCTTGGCTTTCGAAAAATTTGCGAAATCAAAATGCACACGAACATTTCTGGTTTTACAGCAGTCTGGACGTGAACCATTCTGCCTGAATTCTCCCCCAACATGGGTCCCATCTCACAGCCAACAGTGCTGGCATGTTTTCCCCAGTCTGTTGATCTTCATCCCCAACTTTCAAGGTTTCTGATCTCATTTCCTGTGCTTCATGACCTGAGCAGGACAATCTCAAAGACTACTGAATCCATGAGCTTCTACTAAGGATATTGTCCCTCAGAAACACTGATGACATCTTTATGTAGTGAAGTTGCTGGTGGCAAATGACAAGGTTGGAGGATTCCTTCTCCAAGTTACAGGGTACAGAACTTCCCTTGGCATGGGCATGAAACTGGATATCACGCTACAGGCATCATTATTTCATCTTCCATTATAACCTCCATCAAGGGCAAGGAGGTTGTGCTTTGGTTGGCATGATTGGTTTGTCTGTTTGCGCTTCAAATAGGCTCCTATGTACATTGTAGTTTCATACCGTTGTTTGTTCCCATTGATTGCACAGAGCACAGTTGGGAGAGCTTAAAGGGATAGTAAAGTATTGGTGGAGATGAGAATTTGGCTTTTAACCTTTTGCGATATACCAAGAAAACACTCATGAAATACATTGTAGTACAGCGCATACCATTTGAAAAGGAATTCAAAGTTTATTTGATGAAAATCTGGTTTGAAATGGCTGAAACATCCAAAAACAGAGTAAAACAAAGTGATCGTAATAAAGTGTGGGTCCCACAATTATTAGAATTGCTCTGTTTTGGATATCTCAGCCATATAAATGAAAACCAATTTTCATCAAATAAACATTGAATTCCTCATTGCATTACATGTTCTTTCATATTTCATAAGAGGTTTCTCATTATCACACCAAAAAATTTAAGAAACCTGAAATTAGGTCTCAACCAAAACTACATGTATATGATCCCTTTAAGAGCTTGAATAGAACCTTCTCTTCAAAGCTTATTTTCTCTTCCAGGGGTGTACTTTCCTTTCTCTTCATTATTAGACAAGTTAAGTAAGTGTGCTTGCATTAGGATATGTCATTTTGATGCTTCTAAACTAAGCTCTAGAATATCTAGAATCTGTCCCGAACAAAATAGCCATGTCTGGCGATGTTATGGTGGCTTTGTGATACAGGGTCAAAAATATTGACCCATTCTCCAAAATGATAAAACAGAGTTCCCAGATTGTTCTGTATTAAAGCATACATCACTGGTGAGACTTTCTTTGCCTGTTGTTGTCAATGAGAAGGGATTACACAAATCCTTCTATTCATTAATTACCAGGGCTGGGGGTATAAACTGGCTTTTATATCTATCAGGCTGTATAATGAAGGCCCTTTGATACTGTTGACAATCTTGAATACAAAGAATTTACTGAATGTCACTGGTTTTTTATTTTATTTTCTGTTTGTAAACATGTTGTTTATGCTTCACCAATTATATTTTATGTCTGTCTTAACTGCAAACATGTGACCCTGCATCACAAAACCAACAAAAAGTCACCTGACATCAATTTCAAAGGGGAAGCCCACCAAACAAATTACACTGAACAAGGATGATGACATGTAGGAGACTTCAGAAATGTACCAATGAAATTCCACTACAATACATGTACCATGCTTCCTTACAATATACACTATATTTTTACCTGTCTGGAATTTACACTACAAATATAACATTGTATGTTTTTTTTTTTCTTTTGCTCTGCTTCCTTGAGCCCCAATCCTACATTCTTATGGTGAATCTTCTATGTCATCATCCTTGTTCATTAGGATCTGTTAAAATTAATGGAAATTTTGAAAACATTTTTATTCCTCACCCCTATCACTATAAATTTTGAAACTCTGTACCCAGTATACTGGAGTACACAGTAACCAGTGTGAACTGGTCAAATGTATTGTACGTTGTAAGTCTGAAATATCATCCCGCATTCTCGTTGTAAGTGAGAGGTACCGTAGTTATGGCCCAATATGGGTAAATTCGGCCTAGTGGGCAAACTCGGCCCCAAGTGCACGCATTACAAGTGGCTGAGTTTACCCATAACTACAGTATGCATGGTACAAAGATTCCAAAAGAAAAGACTCCAGCTTTTTGTCCGACAACTTGTCGGACAAATTTGCTCTGAGCCAATCAGATGCAAGGATTTCAGTAGCTTTTAACATTTTGTCAGACGAAATATCTGACAAAACGCTTCATGAAATGCCCCCCAGTACTCTTATCTCAAATGTATCAAACTTACAATGTATCTATTGTATAGAAAACACACTCTGGAAAACTGTGCACCAAGAAATGAGGCTCCAAAGTATACAATGTAGGGTACTAGACATATAGAATCACATGATTTTGCATGTGGTCAAATTTTGGCATGGGAGGTTGAACATTGGGGGCAGGTTTTAAGTCCTGCTTGTGTTTTAAGTCCTGCTTGCAGAATGCTTCTTTGGTTCTGTACAACTGTAGGTCGTAGCATTCATACATGTACAATCAAAAACATTGAAACTGATTTGCAGTTAAAAGAAATCATATTTAGATTTGTTAGTTGATGCACAAGGAATACTGCTGCTGTGACATGTTTTCTACACTTGTGTAACTAAATTGTCATGATTCCTCTTTGACCGAAAGATCGGTCTGTATCTGATCATCGGGGATATGACATACAAATGTATGACCTATGTTCTGCGGAGACTGCGTCTGGCTTCACGGATCCCCTCCAGAGGAGAGCAATAACGTCAAAAAAAAAAAATAAAAGACTTTTCTGGACAGACGGATCTTTCGGTCTAGATTCCTCTATGCTACATACATATTGTATACCCAGTCATTGGGTGTCCGGACAGGTTGTGGGACCGGACGCGTACTGTAAAGTGCGTCTGGTTTGACAATGACGCGCCTACGTGAACAGTTGTTTGTCAGTGAGGAGCTGTGCGTAAATGCGTATTCAAAGTAGAGTAAGCAAGTCAGTACGCGAGAGTCATAAGTGTCCGGACACCCAACCCCCCATCCTACAGCAGCTAGCACTGACGCTTTTCACATCAGGGAGGTGGGAGTGTAATCACACCTCCCTGCCTTCTACACTAGCCTACAGTACAGTAACACTAAGTCAAAACATGATCACCGCTGCACTCCATACAGTGTATGGGGTGGATATGGATTCTCGCTCTCTGCCTCTGGGCCGTGCGTGGCTCTTTTTATTGTCGATTTACTGGGAAAAAAAGGCTAGACCTATACACCCTGAGCTACCTTGCGGTAGGGTTTGCAAAATATTAACTCATCACTCAAGGTAATCAAGTTATTCGTGATACGGTGTTGTATGCGTGTGGCTTACCAACACTCGCGTTATTTTGGCGACGCCTAGCACCAGTCTGTACTTCCACGGCTCGGCCAAGCCCTTGGGCACCGGCGGGTGGAACAGGTACCCAGAGAAGGCCCCGACGATCAGGATAAGAACGAAGACATAGCGCGATACGCCCATATTGTCGCTGATTCTTTCCGACACCAGATGAAATTCAAGTCGACAAGTAACATATGAAGCTTAAATTATGAAATCACGAATACCAATTCTGTCGTGTAATTTCACAGTAGCGCTGGCACTGTATTAGGTAGCCGCCTTTAGTCTTAGAAATACCGGCGCATCCACAGCGTTTGATGTATTTACAGAATATCTCATCACACACATGGATCTTGTGTACATTTATATACGGTTGCACGGCGCGGGTACCGATCGACGCGTATATGGATCACGCACGGGATCGGGACGGCACGCGGCCAAGTCAACACGCTTATCTCCATTATACTCGCACACTCCGAATGTAAACATAGCGTACAAAATTGTACTATGGATACTCATTACACTGCACGCTACTGAATGTCAGCACAAAGATAATCTAGTCTGCCTTCCAAACTTCTTTCTATTCATCTACATTGGTCAGTGCATGATGGTCAGTGCAAGGAGCTATATTGGTCAGTGTGACTCTGTGAGCTATAGTCTCACACATTATTATTTTTTTCCTCTCTTGAAATCGCTTGTCTCTTAAGAAGTTGGCCGCAGTGCAGACCTCAGGTCTTAAATAATTCTCCATATCAAATCAAATCATATCAAATTGTTAAAAAAAAAAGAACAAAAATTCGAAGTTTTGTTTTGTTTTGTTTTGTTTTGTTCTGTTTTTTAATGAATGCGTGAAAAATCATTTTCTTTCGTGTTTTATCGCACAAGTGTTGTATTATGATAAGTAGACGCACTGGGGGATATCTCAAAGCTCAATCATACACTCTCATGTACATGTTTAGGCATACTGATCCCACATTTTATGATTTGGAGTCATTAAAAATGTATTCCATCGATGCAATGATAATCATGCTGTACTATAGGGCTACAGGTGTAAATAAAATTCACATTCACAATTTAAAGCAAATTCTTATTTCAATAAGGATCTTCAAAGACAATTATGGCTACAAGGTCACGGATTTTTGCATC
Source organism: Diadema antillarum (assembly GCF_040938485.1). NCBI lineage: Eukaryota > Metazoa > Echinodermata > Echinoidea > Diadematoida > Diadematidae > Diadema > Diadema antillarum. The sequence continues at coordinate 589,760 of NW_027271669.1, forward strand.
GGATTATTCCTAGACACACGTGACAAATTCCTTGTTCCATCAACAAACCCTTCATTGCACCAGATAGCCATGGCTAAAACAAATCCCTTGTAATGAATTCCTTTTCTTTCATAGTTTAAAGAAATAGTTTACTGATTGTTCTATAAGTTCGTTATCTGAACAGAGTGAAGGAATGATATGGGCCTATGTGACTTGTGCTGTAGGCCCTATTATTAGGCATAATCATTACTCCTATTATAATGGCCGATTTATTACATGCTATATACTTGTGTGTGTGTGTGTGTGTGCGTGTGTGTGTGTGTGCGCGCGCGCGCGTGTGTGTGTGTGTGTGTGCGTGTGAGTGTGTGTGTGTGTGTGTGTGTGTGTGTGTGTGTGTGTGTGTGTGTGTGTGTGTGTGTGTGTGTGCGTGTGTGCACGTGTGTGCCACGCCTCCTCCAATGTACGAAACTGTCATTGCATCTAAATTTTCAGTGATGATTTTGGTATGAATGCAATAATTAAATTTTTATAGGAAATGAAATGAGGGAAAAAAAAACTTTCACTCCGGTAGGTTTTCTGCTCTTAGGATATACCTCTGCTCAGCTGTCCTGACATGGCTCATATCTTTTTAAATTTAGTAAGTTTAAAAGAAAAAAAATGATGGGGTTGGGCTGATTTGTTTACATGACTGGTGTGAAACCTTTAATGAAAGGCCTGCGGCTATTTTGGAAATCTGATTCTTGCATCTTTTTTTAAATCATATCTGCTTAAACGGAGAAACTGACTGAAATGGGTTAAATGATGCGTCATATAAAAAAAATATAGGCGATCTAGCGAGTCAAGTGATCAAAACTATCTCTTGTGTTCGTATTTAGGCCTATTGCGGAAGTGAGTCATCTTTGCATGCCATTGAACGGCACGATCTCATTGCATGTGATTTCTGAGTACAGGACTAAAATGTGATGTGTCATCATTGAAAAGAGGGAAAATTATTGTTTGGTGTTTGGCACAATGAATTTGGCAGATGCTAAGCCTTCAATCGACATATTACCATTGGCCTATATACTAAGTCTTCACTGCAAGGGGGGGGGGGGACATTTAAATGCGAGACAAGTGTAGGGCCTATATCATATAAACAGGTTATAGGCTACCCTATAACATTGCCAAAGTTCGTTTTACGCGCATTATTTTATCTTCCTTTAGGCCTATAAAGATAAAATCATTGTGATCTGTGACTTAATACAGGGGCGCTGTGGCATGTGGATAAGACCCGACTCCCAAGGACCCGAGTTCAGTGGCAACACTGCCAATAAACATACTGAATTGATGAACAATCATGCGACATCGTGCCGCATAGTGGGACAAATTCTCATTAATGAAATCAATGAATAAAACTATAAAATAATCAACCGGATGCAGTTGATAAACATCAGGTACGATAGTGTCTTGAGATTCCTGAACAATGCTTTTGACCGTTGTCATGTACTCAGTGTTATCCCACGTCTTGCCATTTTTTTTAAATTAATGATACACTTTTCTAGCTCACGTACACACACAAACAAACATACAAACAACAAACAAACAAACAAACAAATAATTAGCCTACTCCTCTCAACTTCCTTTTCACAGTTAGTCTCTCCCGTAAACCCTTTTCTCAATCTGTACACTTCGACATGCAGCGATAGGAGCTCCACTGTGAGCTCAGAGGTCCTATGCTCACAGACTTACATAAAAACTAGAATGCGCATTCGCCCTTCGTTGAACAGGTGCTGGCGTGCACGAAAGAGGTCGACTCGTAAACCAGGAAGCTTCCATAGAAATGCACATGAGGGATCGATTTGAAGCTGGGACGGGATTTGGCAAAATCATTATAATTTAAAGGAAAATTAATATTTGTCCACAGTCATGCCGCATTTATTTTGTTAGAGAGACTTTTTTTTTACCACATTGTTATATAAAACACATGCAGGATTTGCTCTTTAGGGGGGGGGGGGGCAGGGGGATGGATGATGTTAATTAAGGGTGTTATATTTTTGCTGATGTACCTTTCTATTTTGTGTAACCTTTTTGTTTTGCTGTGATTTGTAATCATATATTGATTGTTGTAATTGTTGTAAATGATTTCAATTTGTTCTAATAAAAACAAAATAAAAACAAATTTGCTCTTTATATGCGTAAATAAAAAGAAAAATCAAAAAATAATGAGCCTTCACGTGAGGGCAAACATTGCCATCAAATACAAATATTTTTGATTCTCTCCATGTGTGTGTGTGTGTGTGTGTGTGTGTGTGTGAGTGTATGTGTGTGTGTGTGTATGTGTGTGTGTGTGTTTGTGCGTTAAAAGCTTGTTGTTCTATCTCAGACAAACATTCTTTAACCATTGTGTACAGGGCTATGCCATTTTCAGCGTGAACTCTGCCCTGTTTCCGTTTTATACAAAATAAACATTAGACGCATAATGCAAATACTTCGCCTAATACACACTCTTTTGTATGCTTGCATGTTCTTGTCTGCATAATTTTGTGTCCTTCACATATCATTAAATATTGCATACATTTTTTTTTCACTAGATTGTAAATGATGAAGTATCTCCTGTAACTGCAGTGTTTCGAATGAAACATTATTGGAGGAAGTGATGTTTAATAAAATTGTTTCAATGCCAGTAAATCAATAAACGTTAATAATTGTGATGAGTATCATGACGAACTTAAATTCTACATATCTAATGACATGGGATTTAAGATTGCAGAAATACTGTTGGTTATTAAGTACCAGTTATACACATGTACCATAGAACAGTTCACACACACACACACACAAACACACACACACACACACACACACACACACACACACACACACACACACACACACACACACTACATGTCTTGGAATCTAAACATTACTCAAGGCACAAATCGGGAAAGCACTGGGATACAGCATTTGAATATTCTGGAGGCCTTGTGATAGGATGACTGTATTATTATCATTATGGAATGTCAAGAATGTGTGATTCACAATAGGCACTTTGTGTCACATGGCTTATTCATTTCAATTCATTTCAAAGGTTTTATTTTCACTTCTTTCATCAGATTCGACATGTACAAAAGTATATTCGACATGCATTGGTGCATAGGTAGCAAGGAATAACATGTACATGTCAATAGTCATTACAAAGTGAGGCATTTTTCATACAAACATATTCATACATTCTGTGAAAAAATGGAGGTACCCACTCAAAAGACTATGCTTGTACTATGTGGGCACCTCATAGGGAAAAGGAAAAAAGGGGAAAAAAAGAAAAATAAAGGTGGATAGCTTAAAACTACAAGTGTGCGGGAAATGAGAAAAGAAGGGGAAAAAAAGGGGGGATGAAGAAACAGAAATAGGAGGAAAGAGACGAGACAACTAAAAGTTAAAAGCCTAGATCAATCGATACATTAAAGACCAAGCCCACAGAGACTATTAGCCATAGTAGAAGAGTAGAGCGAGAAAGTGACGTAGGGAAGTTGCTGACAGCGGAACCTATCCGTTCAGTGAAGGCACGTATAAAAGTATACAAGTGCGCAATGAAAGATAAACATGGGCTGTGATATGGAATGCCGCGAAAGAATCAATAACGTCATGCTTTTATACAAAATGAAACCTATATACTTCACAGAAAACAAATTTAGTTTCTTTCTATTACATCATAAGACTTAAGCAGAAATAATTGCAGGAAGGAGAGCAAGGTTTCATGAAATTTCGCGATGAATGACGTTTTCAGGATAATTAGTGATTAGATAAGTAAAAGTAACATGATCAGCGCAATTTATGTTATTATCCTGATTATAGTAATGTATGGGGCTGTATCGTACATTCGTTCAGGCCTTCTAGCTGCTTTCTTTCTCTCTCTCTCTCTCTTTGGTAATGGCGGTGGTCCGTTCCAGTAATCCCGATTCTATTCGCACGTGCGTATTCTATGCTAGTTACAATCTCTATGGACCCGCTACTCTACGTACGCAGACAAAGCGCACACAATTTATATAAATACGGGGGCGCGCCTTTACACCCACGGGGATATAGCTCAGTGGTAGAGCGCTCGCTTCGCATGCGAGAGGCCTCGGGTTCGAACCCCGATATCTCCACAAACTGAGATGCGAACGGTTTTGCGTCACTTTTTAACTTGTATGCAGTAATAATTTTGATATTATCTGCGACGATATACTAGTGCCCTCTGCAAACAAACAGAAAAAAAAGACTGTGTGCAAACAAACATACAGGCCCGAGAAAACGGGAGTACCGTTTGTTATTCACCCGATGTCATTAGAGCCTGCTAGTACTCGTCAATCCTTTTACCATTTGAATATGCTCACCGCCTTCACACACATGACTCGACTACTGCCATTATCAAACAAGTTCATGTAAACGTTCGACAACAATAACAACGCCAATCACGACAGAAAGAATTGCATGAAGTAAATACGTACAGCAACTTTGTCTGATTTACAAGGAAAAATAAAATGAGTGTCAGTAGACAAAATTTATTTCCACATCTATGACATTATCATAAAGGAGACACTCGTCCGTATTTTGATCATCATGCATAAAATCGTATTACAGTATGGTGTCTTATTTTTCCTTTCCGCTTTTGTGGTAACAGAAAAATATCCAATTACACACTTTTATGCAACTGATTATTTACGTCGATGTAGAGCAATTTGGCAATCGGTTGCAATGAAAACATCTCGACGGAAGAATTTCATGAATTTGTACACACCTCTTTGCCATTACAGCGAAAATGATGACATCGGGTTAACGAACAAAGAATACCTATGTTGTCAACATCGATCCTTTTATCCCAGAAGAATCTCTCCATAATTATGATAACTACATAACTCATATGACAATATTGGCAATCCCATGTACTGTATAATGCACACACACACACACACATACGTACAAACACAAACCACCACCACCAACAAAAGCACACTCGGAGCTTTCACCTAGAAAGTTCCCCGCCCCCTTCCGTTGGTGACGTCACAACGGAACTGTTCGAGTGTTTTTAAATGTGCTAAGGTCACTCTGGAGGGCATTTCATGAAGCATTTCGGTCGGATATTTTTCTGACAAAAAGTTACAAGCTACTGAAAACCTTGCATCTGATTGGCTGAGAGCAAATTTGTCTGACAACTTTGTCGGACAACTTTGTCGGACAAAACTTAATGCTTCATGAAATACTCCCCTGATCTCGGCATTAGAGATTACCATACCCCCCCCCCCCCCCCCCCATTACATTGACAAAATGGAGAAACAGTGTTGGAGTAGGCCAAATTGTGGCAAGCTATAGTTGGCAATTTTAATGCAAAAAAAAAAACACAGCAAAAATATCTAATAAAAGTTGTACTGGATCGGCGGGAGCAATACACTGTAGTGCTTTTTTTTTTCTTGCATACAACCTTTCCCATTTTGCAGGCTAATTATTTAATCACTGATTTCTCTAACTATTGATTTGCTCCATCATACTTATTTGTATTTCGTCAAGTCAGTGCATGACAACTAACGTCATAACATTTTAACAATTAATAGCGATAATAATGACTCTATAATGCTACCATACAACTTAATATTATTATGATCGTCATACGGATTAAGGTCATCATAATCCTTACCAGCATCATCATCATCATCAGACATTATCATCATCACTTTCTGAGCAACAAGAACACCATGTGCTATAGTTGTTGCAGCTGCCTTATTTGTTTTCTTTGGTTTTTGTGGGCCTTTTTATTGTCTCAACTTTAGGGTACACAAAATCATTACATATATAGATTGTAGCTATACAAATTGATAAGTGGAAAAAATCTCAAACCATTTTACTCTTTCCTTTAATCCGTTTTGTATTATAATGATTATATTACATTCTTTTTTCTTTTGCTGTGGCTTCATCAGATCGAGAAAAAAAACTCAGCATATTTTTTATGTCGCTATTGTAAAATACTTTCTGTATTGTTTTCGAAATTAAAGAACGTTTTTTTTTTTTTTTTTTGGGGGGGGGGGGGGGGGCTGGTCGTCTAACGTCTATTTTTCCGGCATATAATAGAATAGCAGCTCTTTGAATAGGCCATACAAGGGGAACAATGTAACCTAAACATGTGTCAGCAACAAATAGGGTAACTTTAAATGGGAATTTCAGCACAGTTGAAAGGTAGTTTGAAAGGAATGAGTAAAATTTTCTTCACACAACAATGAAAGGTAATGTATCAAAATCGAATGTAAAAGAAAGAAATCATATATGCAATTTTGAAGCAGTGATATTGTTTTTTTTTTCAGGAAACACTTCTTGAACAGTTAATATGAATATCCCAGTAGTGAAGTAATGATGTCATCCCCTCATAACTTGCCATTTATGCAAAACGTTGTACACAAAATTGTGAAATTCCAGTCTTTCATTCAAACGCAATAATTATCATTACGCCCCAGTCTCAAATCCTGATGCATCCAATTGATCATTATTCTGAAGCTATTCAACCAGGAATAACATGATGTTGCACACTTTGATAACAGGAAAATTGAATTTTCTGTTTTTTGTTTGTTTGTTTATTTTTTGTACATGAATAATGGAAAACTAATAGGTGATGACATCATTAGCTCACTCATTTGCATATTCAATTTGCATAATTATTCATATCAATTGTACGAGAACTGTTCTGTAGAAATTAATGAAACTTCCCAATTTCATTATATTTCCTTAATTTTTATCTGATTTGATTAGATTTTCACTGTTTTACTCGTAAGATTTTAATCTTTCTTATCAGACTAATTATAACTTGACTTAAATTTCTCTTTTTTTAAGAGATGGAATTCTCTTCGTATTTTTGCATATTTCCATTGCTGTGACATCAGTAATTGTTGCAGCCTTCCTATCCAGCAATGACGGCACACGGATGTAACTCAAACTTTTAAATAATCCCGTAATTTTTCAGCAGATCGTCCATTTTTTCTCCAACTTCACAATTGCGTTCTATTAACATTATTTCTGCATTCATGGAATCCACATCTGAAATTATGTTGGAAAATTTGCTTTTCACAAAGAAACTTACCAAAAAATGCCTGTAAAATGAACGGAATGTACACTGGCTGCAATAATGAAATATGCGCACTTAGAACATATGCCAATGCCTTCAGACCAATGGCGTGATTAGAAATGAAGAAAAATCAACCGCTTCGTGACTAACAAATGAAAACAAATACAGCTCCTTATAGTATGTATTGCACAAAAGGAATGTTGCTAAAAGCACTGCGTTATTTATCATTATCCATTTCTTTTGTTTGTTTTTTCTTTCAGAAAATAGAATTAGGAGAATGAAATGAAACACACAGTATATGTGCTTTAGTCGAAGTCCACTCAGTAGTCATCAAGACTCTTTCTTCATTTCTCGTCTTGCTCCTCATTTGGCACGTTTTCTTCCTCATCCCCACCACCAATTTCATCTTTCTCCTCTACCCTCTCCCCCGATGATTCCGGCACTTCTGCTCCTTCCGTCTGTCCATCCTCGATACCACCTGCAGCATCAGCCGCTTGATCATTGTTCTCATTAGTTTTGTCTGCGTCAACGACCCCATCTACACCATCAATGACCTCAGCCGAACCGTCTTCGTGGTCATCGGCATTGTCCTTGCCGGCAGCTGTGTCATCATTACGCTCCTCCTCTGGCGTCTCCTCTGCGTCCTCCCCGTGATCTTCTTCCTCTTTGGGTGCGCCCTCAACGTCAGTATCCTTCATGACTTCGCCTTCCTTGGCTGCAGTTCTATCCATTTCAGTTTCATCTTGAGCGGTTTCATCGCTGTTACCAACATCGTCTTCTTGTTGAATAGCAGCAGCTGTATCTGCGGGAATAGCGTCGACATTTTGTTCTTGATTTTCTTCGTTAGTTTTTGCCTCTCCTTCCTGCAAGCCGCTTTCATTATCTTCCTGTAGAGCCTTGTCACCACCCTGCTGTTCAGGTTCAACAACCTGCTCTCCGACCGCTGTAGCTGCTTGCCCTTTTTCACCGCCATCTGTGTTATTATTTTCAATATCGCCCTCTGCTCTTGATCGACCCTGTGTCTCTGTAATGAAAGTCGATGCGTTAGGTTCGAGGACATCAGGCCGCTGTCCACTACCTGCGTCGACATCGGGTGCGGTGAGAATTACTTTTGGTTCACCATACGGCACGCCAAAGTTTGCTGGAGTTGGGTAAGGACCATCCCGAGGACTGAATTTCTGCAAGAAATTCCCCTTCGATTTGGATTTGTCTGAAACGTGGAGAAAGGGCAAATTATGACGTGAAATTAATAGCTTTCCCTTGAAATGATTTTACTTAATGATTTTACAACTACTCAAGTGATGACTATGATGATGGTGAAGACAGTGATTTAAAAAAAAAGTATGTGGTACATTTGTTTCCCTTCTATATTCAATTTGTGATATCATATATCATTCGAAAATGTCGAAACTTGTATTGACCGGTTTAAACCATAGACAAAGACGGTAGTTTTTTTATGGGGCGCCAAGTATTGCATGGCCTATTTTGTTACGAAATCAGTCATTTCGTCGACGAAATGATTATTTCGTAATGAAATGACAACATTTCGTCGACAAAATGATCATTTCGTTAACGAAATGGTCATTTCGCCGACGAAATGACTGATTACGTAACGAAATGGGCCATGGTTTCAATTATTGTACTAGTACCACCTTTGTGAATTCAGGCCTAAGTGTATACGCTGTTTCACTATAAACCATTGATCTGTTCTTTAGTGCGCCCTGTTTAGGAAGAAGAGAAGAAGAGGAGACACCTGGGCAAGTTGCCTGTTTGATGTTGCATTACCTCTTAGCGTGACCAGTTGAGAGGTATATAGAAATACGACAATTTCTCATCGAATTACCTTCAACACGTTCAAAATAGAACGCTTTGCCGCGCAACAGAAAATTTTGCCCATTGAAAATACCTGTCGGCATTGACAAATTTGCAGCCATACCAGCCTTCGCGGCATCCATCGTGATAAGGCCTATAATCTCATTCTAATTCGAGAACGGTGCTCACATCACTGAGATTATATTATCAACATCAACTACCGGTATTCATCACGACGTGTCTCTCAAATCCTCGACCACGTAGAATGAAATTAAAAGACTTGGCTTTTCAAGACTATGTCAATTTGAGCGGAGAATACACTCGGATACGCTCGGAAAGTTCGAATGTCATTAATGACGAGGATGCTATGATAAAAAGAAAAGGAACACTGGCAAAGAAGAGAGAAAGAAGAAGGAGAAGCGCTAAGGATGTGAAAGAAAAGGAAGAAGAAGGAGAAGCAGGAGGAGGAGAAGAAGCAACAACAACAACAACAAAGAACATAGTACGCTCTTACGCTTTGTATTTTTCTCCTTCTCGCCGTTCTTGTTGACACGCCAGGCAAACCACTTTGTGTCAGGTCCAGGTTTGAGTGGTAGCAACATTCTGGGATGCTTCGTAGATAAAGACGCCGATTCCCAGTGCAACTTGTTGCCCGATATGAGACCGGGTTGGTTGTCGGTCGGTGAGGGCTCACTCCAACTCTTCGGTTTCTTACAAAGGTTCTGCATCATATAATTTAGAAGGAAGGCGGAACGGATGAAATAGAAGTCTTCATCGGAATAATAACAGCGGTAAAAACAAAATACATGATTACAACAAGAATAGTTTTAATTGCCCTTTCACTGATGTTAAAATTCACATATCAATCTGCTCGCAAATGTGTGCTCACAAGCTTGTCGCGCATTTTAGAATGCAGTACAATATATTCAATTGTCAAATCTTTCACTCTCTATGTCATAGCATTATCATTTTGTTTTACATACGGCATTTACATAAAAATTAAAGTTATCACCCAATGATGCGACATCATAATACGGTGTATCAGCATGTTATTCATTATATCTTTAACTATTATGTTGTTGTTGATGTTTTTTATATTGATTTTTATCATATTTTTATCATTAATGTGACCTTACGATTATCATCAAGGCTGAATTTATACAATACAACCGCCATATACCTGGTAGCTCGTAGTTCCATCCACGTTCCGAACAGCGTTGCGTAAAAAGGTGATCTGGGCGTAGAGATCTCGGGCCGAGTCATCTAATTCGTCAGTCTCGCCCTTCTCGGCAAACTCACGAAGATGGAGCACCCTGAACGGATTCAACTCGTCCACAGGACGCGTGTACAACGGCTTGGGGTTTTTCGGCACGTGAAGAGGGGGCATACGTTGTGACTCAAGTTCCTGAAACAGCAATCATAATTGAATAATTGACATCGGCATATTAAATTGGCATACAAAATCAAAAACACGGATTGCACATAACTTTGCATAACAAAAGTGACAATGATTGCCAGGTGAGAGTTTGCTTCCGTTTAGATCAGCTATCATAACCTGATTCCATAGGAAAATAGAAGATTGTCAGCTTAGTTTGCAATGCAGAGGTATTAATCTTCCCAATCGAGTGACCCTACGCCAGTTTAACATAAAGCAAAAAGAGACAATCAAAGAGTTATTTTTGAAGAAATGGGCCGATTACACTGATTCAATCCTTGTTCCAAGGCAGAAAATGCGAGACCGCCATGACATGTCGACAGCAGGGTGACACTATAAAACCCTGATGGCAAAGAAAACTACATGTATAATCTTCCGCTGCCTTTGAGATCAATTCAAAGGTTCTGTTTATGTTTTTCTCTTTTTTTTCTTAATTTCGACAATCAACGATTGACATTAATATTTACTCCTTCATTCCTTCATTCATATCATCATTATCATGTTTTGTCAAAGTCTTCGTGCAAATCAATTCAGGCAGAGTAATAACTTTAATACCCCCAATGTGTCAACAGATGTAACAAACAAAGAAATCATTATATTTCCGCTGTGCAGCACAAAATAAATCACCAATTAATACACGCTAAAGAATCGGCAAGACTTCATTAAGATTAAGAGTCTCAATATAACCTGATACGAAGAAGGAGAAAGCAAACCAAAAAGTGAAATAAGTTTGTATATCCAGAATGTGTTTTGAACGTCGTGAGTGAAGAGCGTTTCTGCATATTTATTGGAAATTTGCTGATGAAAAAAACAGCAAAGTGTGGATGGACAATCACCATATTTTGTAAGTAGCATTAATATCGGGTAGTGGAGTGGGTTTGGAGAAAGGAAAACTCAATTTGAGTTGACGTGATTTTATGCGACCGATAGGGAAGCACTGAATGCCAAACAAGCAAACCACGGGTCCGCGACGGTTGTAAGTTCGCTCCGTTGTTAGTCAGTGAGGATAAAGTGCCTTGCCTAGCACGCCTGGGGGTATATGGAACCGTTGCAGTTAGGGGACTCGATCCAAGACACTGTAACTGATAATCCGTTGTTTTATCCACTGAGCTATAGCAACTTCCGTGAGATCAAAGTCTCTAGGCACAACGGATTTTACTTTCTTTCAGACTTCAGCCCACTGAAGTGTGAGTTAAAATTTCGAAAAGAGAAGGAAAGAGGAGATTTCTATCTAATTATATGACAATAAGAAGTTTAGATGGGATTAGATATTTCAGTGAACACAGGTGGCAGTCTCCTGCTAGAAAAGAAATGGATGTTAAAAGTGACAGCTACCTGCTGTATGACGGATCTAATCTTGATAGTCTCGAAATCTTTCCAGAGCTTCTTCGCACTGTGTACACTACGCCCCGTGGCGATCTTCGGAAGGAACGTCGAACCCCTCTCACCACGGGACGACACGGCGGACGTGGCGGTCGTGTCGACACTTCCCGTCGTGCGAGTTCGGCGGTGGGACGAGAGTCTGGCAGACGGATGGCGAATGGTTCGTAGGCCGAGTTCGCCTGTACTCTCATAGAGACGAGGTTTCGATTTCTGGTCGTAGGGGAGAAAGAAACACCAACAACAAAATGATGCAATGCGACATGTATCAAGGCTACATGTAGGTCTTATCGATCTGAACATTTCACAAACAGTTCAATGTTTTTATGTTTTGTATTTATGTATTCCTGTGTTCGATTTGTATATCAATAAAGTGATGAAATATATATAAAACCACAGATGCCGAACAAAGCAATGTAGTTAGTATATATTATATCCTCGTCGTTTCCTTCTGAATGAGCCATACGAACAATATTTGTATCCTCAACTTTCCTCATCATGCAACTAGTGTGTATATCACTTTATTGCCACTTTGAAGGAAAATCTGCAACAAAGAAAGAGCGAGAAAAGAAGAAGAAAAAAAAAAGAAGAGAGGGAGAAAGGGGGGATTGCAGTTTCAGTGAAACGAGAATGACCAATGCAAAGGAGCAAAGATGGTGGATTTTTTTTTTTTACAAAATCGGAACATTTCATAGTATCAAAAATGTTGCAACAGCTTGCATTATATAAAAATACCTTGTCATAACGCCAGCTGGCCTTTGCATGACTAAATTATAAAGGAAAATAAGATCTTAAGGGATTACAAGCAATTATAAAGGAAAATAAGATCTTAAGGGATTACATGCAATCCATCGATAGCAAAGTCAACTACCCAGACACTGACATTACAGCCAGTACGATACCTTGTTTTAAAGAAATAGTAAGAAGGGTGAATGACGTAAAAGGTTGAACTCACCACCCATTGATAGTTGTCATCATCCACAGGTCCTCTCGATGAAAACGGAACGCTCTTCATTGTTTCTGTCTTTATCAAACAATCATGTGTTTCTGTTTGGGCCCCTCACGTGTCTGTTTCCGGACAAGAATCTCAGGCCTTATGAAGTAATCTGCAAATGAGGGAGCATTATTAATCTGTGTGAGAGTGTGTCTGTGTGTGTGTGGGGGGGGGGGGGACCACAACAAAATTGATTAAGTGCGTATGCTACCAAGGATAAGAACTAAAAATCGTTGCAGCTCGATGAAATATATTGATAAGTGACAAATTAGCAAACAAACATATACATAAACACCGGCACAGTACTGTACACACACGAACAAACAAATAGCTCTAGTCATTTCTTCGTTTGCAATGTCCGCAAGGTATCCAACTTATTTGTAGCGTGTGTGCAAAACAAAACAAAGATAAACAACAGCAATCAAGAGCTAATATCGCCTTAATTATTTGCGATATTGACCTGTCAGTATGGGCAAGATACTGACAATCGTGGTTTGTACGAATTCAAAGTAGCTGATAGATGTAAACGTATGGCACATTGCAGTTGTTGTCTGCATGTAGGGCCTAATTGAAGTGGTTTAGAGGTTAGACATGGCAAGTCACCATATCATAGTTTTTACTGAATAGTTCCATCGCAAAATGAGCTAAGTTCGAATTTCAAACATTTCAGATTAAGTCTGCAAGCGCCAATTTCAAATATCTTAAAGCAAGCCTATCATCAGATAGAAAAAAGAAAAACTCTTTCCATAATATTGTCCATTGATACCTCACTGATAAAAATCACAACAAGGGATATTTCTGAAGGTATATGATCAAAAACATCCTATTTTTCTTATCATTTTATCTGTTTTTTAGCAGCTTTAATCGCATATATCAGAACTGAATTACATTGTAACTCAATCAAATTCTTCAAGTATAGCTCATGTTTAATCGGGAACAGTGGAGTCTGATATAAACATTTAGCATATACATCAGTGACGGTGCCCTGTCAAAAACGGATAACTTTTGAAAACAACAAAACCGTTTTTCTCATAGGCTTGCTTTCTTTGGTGGAGAGAAGACCTCCAGAGTAAATCGTATTATATTTTGGATCAAAAATTTGTCTTCCATTGATTGGTTAAAAGAGCTTCACGTGATTATAGGTATTTTGAACTATTTTAGAGTGTTGGTGTGTTTGACACTCCATAAAGTACTATTTGCAAAATGACGTCACTTTTATGACGACATTTTGCAAATAGTATATACTATTTGCAAAATGATGTCACAATCACCCTTCTTTACAATCAAGCGTGTACGTGGTCCGTCCACGTCCGGTCCCGAATTCTAGTGTTCAGGTTTGCAGCGGCCATACGAGCGCTTGGATACATGCGACGGGCAACTCTGGCGGTGCCACGGCTGCTACGTTTTTCAATTTCCGGTCTCTCGCACTGTTGCGTATTGCAGTGCGGCAGTGCGGCTAAGCCTAACTGCGACCAGCCCGAACAGGCAGTGTTGCAGTGTGACTGTGTACACGGAGCGTCCCGGGGTTAGGCTAAGCTTATAATGATTTTCACTTTCATTATTCAAATTTTTGATCCAAAATATAAAACAAATATACTTTGCCTAGTTTCGAGTTTCTTGTTAAAACTATGGGCCTCGGTGACTCCAAACTAGCACTATTCACTTCGGGGCTGCGCCCCTCAGTGAATAGTACTAGTTTGGAGTCACCTCTGCCCATAGTTTTAACAAGAAACTCTCAAGGCCAAGTATATTTGTATATTATATCCCTCATGTAAAGCTTCTTGCCATAGGATTGTACAGAGCACGAACATGGTGTAGTTTTACTAGCTAGCTACGAGCAGCTGGATGCGGTGCAATTGGTTACTAGCCAGCGGGATATAGTACTTTTGAGAATCCACGATCTGCACCCAATCGTGATCGTGTGATCGATATCTACATTTCTCACTTAAGAATGTACGCAGTGCGCATAGTAGCGATACTTTTGAGCGACAGTCCTGTGCGTGGCTTGTAGCTAGCGCTAGCAGCGCTTATTACAGAAATCTGTGGTGCGATGGCGGCGTGTGTGTGTGTGTATTCGTTAGTGTGATCAATGCAGTTCAGCTCATTATTGACAAAGTGACTGCGCTTCAAGTAACGGAGGAATGATTGCAGCATAAGGACACCATATCAGATCAGGTACGAATTAGGAATAAACTAAAAGCAATTTTGAAGCTGATGTGGGTAACCAAGCCGCTTTAGACCTACTTCTAACGTAGTCCTGGACCTCCTCGATCTTTCGGAGTTCTGCACGCTGTAGTGTAGCTCGTGTGTAGAACCAACGGTGTCGTTCGCTACGCGCTGCACGCACTGCTGCTGCTGTACTGCTACGGCCAAACGTTAGATTTAACGTCAGGAAACCTGCACATTTTTCCAAAAGGGAACCATCATCACTCTGTAATGCTCGAGAGGGATATAAAACAGATATCGACTGCTTTCTTTCGGGCCATGGTAAAACTATTTGACCTCGGTGATTTCTCAACAGTGCCATGGAGATGTCCCTCGACTTCGTCTCGGGACATAGCCCTCGACTTCGTCTCGGGACATAGCACTGTTGAGAAATCACCTCGGTGCAAATAGTTTTACCATCTCCCTCTGCAGCAGTCGCTATTTGTATACTAGACAACGATAGGATGTTGCTGTGATGCCGTGCATTTATGTTTTACGCATTAAGCCTGTAAAGCACTCGATATACTATCATCTTAGATAAGAAATTTGCAGTTTTTAAGATACTGTATATAGCTTGTAGATTTGCAGGTTCGAAAATAATAAAAGAACAGCGTTTTAATCTAAAATTCAAGATTCAATATCCAGGCTGCTTTGCAGTGTATGACAAAATGTAATCACATCACAGTTGAGTTTAATTCTATAACCATGTTGCAAGGTATAACTGTATATGCTTTCAGAGACGGTTAGGCATGTACCCGATGAGCTTAGAAAGTGAAAATGGGTTCTCATGACTATCATTTTTATACATGAATATTCATAATGTATCACTCTGGATAGCATTGCCATTGTCGAATGGACAAGTGTCCATGATTAATTATTCTTCGATCCATGAAAACTGCTAATTGATAAATGCCAGCGAGTTGTATCACCAGCCAGACAAAGTCACATGATTAACTATTTAATTAAGTTTTTCCCCTCTAGGCCATACACTTTAAATAAACGACACAGCTGCGCAAAATAATGTTGAAATACGGCGACTTAACCTTTCACCGAGTCGGCATAATATATGCGCCTGCAGCAGTATAAGTATATAAATATACTTATATACAACATATTATGTTGTCTGTAATAAGTATCCTATTAGACGCTCACTACAAAGGATAGATGTTAAGTAAAATTATGATAATAGAGAAGTGGTGATGGTAATAGTAAAGGTAGTATAGTAGTAGTAGTATGTTATAGTAAGTAGTAGTAGTAGTAGTAGTATAGCAGCAGTATAATACATGTAGTAGTACTAGTAGTACTAGTGTAGGTAGTAATAGTAGTAGTATAGTAGAAGTAGTAGTAGTAGTATAGTGGAAATAGTCGTAGTAGTAGTAGTAGTATAGTATTAGTATCAGTATTAGTAGTGTAATGTAGTAGACGTAGTATAATCATAAAAGTAGTAGCAATAGCAGTAGCAGTAGAGCCTATATAGTAGTATAGTATACGTATACTTTTTTGTAGGCTACGAGTTGCAGTATATCATAATGACTATACATAATGTAGCAGTGGGAATAGCATATGCGATGTGTAGTCGAAAAGTATGCTGTTCCACCTGTTGTTTGTAATGTAATATTGGTGTCAATATCAACGTCATCACACTGTGCACATTAAGTGGGTCATTCAGTTCAAGCAGTTATAGGCCTACACATTGGAACACAGAAGATGCCAAATGAACAGACTCCTGCACAAAGACGAAGCATTCCATACGACAATATACGATGTACTTACCATGTGTATTCTGCGGCTACGTCTCTTTTGCTGCAATCTCCTTGCACATTATACGTGCTATGTACACGCCATGTAGATTTAATTTCCTTTGAAGCGAAAATGGAAACCTAATGAATTACATCACTTAGCGGTGTCATGTCAACATGGGGCAGTGATCTGTTGATTATCCTCGTGCAATCATCCGAAGTCAGAATTATGGACTTGAAGAAAAACACTCCGAAGAAGTTTCTCTCTCGCAAGACAAACAACTAGGGGCAGACTCCGAACTTGTAAAGCTATAGGAATATCCGTTTATTGCCCTTAAAAGTACTCAGTGCTGTAAGAAAACTGTGGGTCAAAAGGACGCTTAAATTACTAGGGCAAATAAAAAACGTGAGGCGCTACAAATAAGACAATCCCATGCTTCTACTGTCAACAGAAGCTCGTTGGTTAGGATAGCCGTGGAGGGGGTATTCTTTTCTAGGCTTTTCAATCCCGTATACAATGGGACGTTGCTAGACTGAGGAGGGACTGGGTACAGTATAATCACAGGCGGGCTGGGGGGTTGAAGCGAGGGGCCATACAATAGCGTCCGTAGCAACCGTTACGGGTCTACCCCTGCACTGAGGGAGCGCGAATCAGCCGTCAGTGTGGCTGTGACCTCGCGGGACCTCACCCACGAAGAAATTCAGAGCGCGGGACGATAGTAGTCTGCTTTTGTTCGTGTATATGTGTTTGTGTCTTTCTTCTGTATACGGATCTATCCAAAACGCCCCACAGGCCAGTAGCTATGGGTGGGTGGGGGGGGGGGGGGCAAAATAAAAGAAATAAATATAGAAAATGAGTCGCACACCCCTCCCCGATTGAAAAAAAAATGAAACAATTCTTTTTTTCTTTTTTTTTTTAGCTTGTCAGCTGATTAAACCCGGAAGTGGTCCACTTATTCTAATTCTTAAACCTCATAAAAATTCTAGTTACGGGCCTGCCCGGCCTGCCCCATTGAACCTGGAACATTATAGGCACCTATTCGTGTATTTGTCGCCAGGTTTTTGCAAGACTTTTGTTCATAGTTTTGTTTCGTGTTTGATACCGAATCAGTTAAGGGACACTTTTGAAAGGAAAATTCCAGTAGTCCATCATGTCCCACTCCTCTCCATTCCCCTCGTTTCTTGTATCCTTTCCTTCCTCTTTGTCCCCTTGTTCCTTCCCTCTCTCCCTTTCTCTATCTCTATCTCTTCGCAAGTATTTTGAATGATGTTAACATTGTTTTTGCTGGGTTGATAATGCCCGCATTTTGTTTCTGTAGTTTTTTTTTATTTGTTTGGTTGGTTGTTAGTCTTGAGGACGGGGAGAAACAAATTTCTGCACCTGAGTTTAGGGTGCAACTCCTCTCTTCTTTTCTCTTCTTTAAGTCTTGCTTGTTTATCCTTAAATTAAAAATATACATATATATCTGTAGCCTTTACTGACTGCTAGTATATATTGAAAAAAAAATATGACATTGCAATTTTCGTGGGGGGGGGGGGCAGGGATGACGAATCGATATGAAAATTTCCTAAGAGACAATCATCCAAAAATTTGAATGTATAGGCCTACACATCAGTCTTTGGTTTACGAAGAAGATAAAATTTCATGCTTACCCTATCATAGAGCATGTTCGTGTAAGAGAGAAAGCTCGCCCCCAGGGCTTGCCCGACATATCACTAATTCACTGCAGGCATTCAAACTGGTCGCCATGTGTTAAAATGTCGGTCTGCTCTTTTTCTCTTTTGTCACGTCATGAAACGTTGCGGGAATTTTTTTTTTTTTTTTTTTTTTGTTACGAGGGCCTCGGAAACAATCATCGAATATAAGCAGAAGCAAGATCAAAACAATTCAAATAAAAAAGAAAACACAAAGAATTAATGTATCAATTGGACCAACATGGCGAGACCAACGTTTCGCCTGCTGTCCAGAGTCGTGCACGCTTATTCCTTCATTCATTTTTCATCATATTATATTATCCAACAAAACCATGTAAATATGAATTTTCACAGAAAATGGTGCATATATTGCATATATTGCATTACAGTGTAGAATGGACTGATTCAATACAGAGAATGCAGCACTCGAAATTGAAGCTGTAACCGATGTTAACCGTTTATGAAGTCGGGCGGGGGGGGGGGGGGGGGGGGTTGAGGACAGTAAGAAAAAAACAACTGAGAGACTCCAAGCGATAAAGTCTAACTACTGTAACAAATAGATCTGCAAACTCTATCTCATCATGTTTACGTCAATTGGAACGAAAAAAAAAGAAGAAGAAGAAATACTGAAGAATTCACAGCCCGATATTCATGTTCCCCTTTTTACCGGGCTCCACTAGTAACATGATATTTTGTTGTTAACTTCGTCCCCACCTGGATGCTTTTCTTCTCCAGTGTAGACTCTTAACTTTAATTTCCTTCGTGTAATTCAAACTCTCATTGCCTTTCATTTTTGGGCTATTTGTGCAACCTCATCATGTTTTCCATTGTTACAAAGAGAAACTCATCGTCATTCCTTACCCTAGAAAATCATGGGGTTTTTTTTCTTTCTGTTTCAACAAGACTATCCTTACAAACGACATTAAAAACTGGCAAAAAAGCCCCATTGATATCATTATGGTTCTCGAAGCCGAATTCAGCTTGACCGGTTGACTTCTGGAACTTGATGGATTCTGTGCAAATTGTACGGACATCTTAGAATCCTGAGAATGTACGTGGGAAGAAAATGTACAGGCTCATGTTCATTGTTCCTGAACTAGTTTCGCATGAAGTTCCAATTGATTTTGACACATGTCAGACCTACTTTTCCACGCTGTTCATCATATCTATTTTCTCATAGATAATGTTGAAGGATCCTTATAATGAATATCTAAAAATAACTCAGTGAAGAAACACGAATTTAAAAAAAATGAAAGAATCTTTACGTGACACTAAACTTACGTCAAGGCTTTAAAAAGATAATCTCATGTTAGAATTGGGAAATAATCGATTTTCCGAAATAAGCCGTATTTATGACGATTTTTATTATTTTTCTTTGCACTTTCATAACGCAAACAGATGTAGTAATTTGGTTTGATTTCCAACAGGCATGGGTAATATTTTCAGCGCAAGTCAACGGTTTTAGAAGAAGACTATCATATAGTCCCACACTACTAAGTTCTTGCTTGGAAATGTGCCAAAGATTTTCATTGTATTACCCTCATCAATTTCAGGGTACCTTGCTTTCTTCCTTTGGAAATCAAACCCCTGGTACTTTTTTTTTTTTTATACGGGTTCACATCACGTTCATCATAAAACATGTAAAACCCTGACACGCTCGTGGAATTCTTATCAGTTTTATCACCTACATGATCCTTTTATAAATATCATACATTTGACCCGGGCATTGCTCAACGACAGTTTAGATTATATAAAAGTAAAAAAAAAAAAAAAAAAAAAAATCACAAGTCCGTGAATACTCAAATGTGATTGGCTGATACCTGCAAATCATATTTGATTTTCTGGCTTAAATGATATTTGCTTAATCACATGGTGCTGTCGCCGAATGAGTCTGGTTTTGCTTCAGTCAGGTTTTCTAATTTCCTTGTAGAAAACTTTAAAGTTGATTTATTAAATTATGTCCGATTGTTCTACCCTGAATGCTGGAACTATCTTTAAATACTCACAATGAAATCTTGTTCGAGACGAAATTGTTTGACCAAATTGTTAACAAAATGTGTTACCGTGGGGATATTCGTGAACACTGCATCGTGTTGTGTGTGTGTGTGTGTGTGTGTGTGTGTGTGTGTGTGCATTACGCAACTTCGTTTTATTATCAACGTCACATCATTATTTTCATCACGGATAAATTATACCAAACTCTGAGGAAAATTGGTTTGGAGCCAATTCTTCAAGTCTTTATACTTTTTAGTACGTTCCTCATATTACACGCTAGATATTTGCCTATATGCTATGTAGATTTTTTTTTTTTCAATCTCAAGTTTTATGTTTCCGTTGTTGTTGTTTTTTATTTCTCCACTTGTACAAATGAAATCATTATGACAAACTCAACAATTTCACATGAAAGTGAACACAAGAGTACTCAATTACAGAAACAGATCCAATCATACAGGTATATACTGCACATATATTTTTTCATTGTATGTTAAGGGAGGCAGGTTGAGGAGACCGTTACCGATAAGTAATTCCCTTAATTGACGCGTGATGTCATGGGCTCTATCGGCGCTTTGCCATATTCCTCTTACAATATTCCTCTTAAAATTGATGTTATTGTATTGATTGAGATGTTGTTGTTGTTGTTGTTGTTGTTGTTGTTGTTGTTGTTGTTGTTGTTGAATTTACGTCCATTTATTTTCCCTGGATGGCAATATTAGAATGTCAGGACTCAAAATAATTATGATAAGCGGTCCCAATTATTCACTTAGCAACAGAGAGATCGGAGAGAGAAACGGACTAAAACACAATGAAAAAAAGAAAAGAAAATAAAGATTATTAATTGCCTTTCAATAAGCTTATTTTTCACATAATCAAAAGCCCACATTGCGTTTGTATAACATGGAAAGAAATGGTGTTTTTTTAACCAATACTTTAGTCATAAGCACTCTATCTCATTCCGAATCTGAATATCTTTCGTTCTTTGTATTTATTCATTTATCTATCTACCCTTAACTCGACCTCTATACCGTTCTTGCTTTCATTGGTCCTCTCCCTCTTATGAACTCCTGAAAATGCAAAATTACATTTTTTTTTTCATCTTAACTAACACAGTGACTATTCTGGAATCGTATTACCTCTCTCCTCTCTCTCTCTCTCTCTCTCTCTCTCTCTCTCTCTCTCGTTACACCTCTTTCCTTTCTGGACCTAATTCCTGATACATGTTAATCAGTAAATTAAACGTTTCCTTCCACAAACAACAACAGAAAAACAATCTAAAAGAAAACGGAGGTCGCGTGTCACAGGGGGAAACAAAAAACAAACAATATGAAAAATGCCATGAAATCTCTGATAGGAAATTCAAAAAGACACTTCATGTTACAGATTTATCCGGCAGGGGACTTGAAAACATGAGGACCGTGGAATATAGATATGATATTTCCGTTTTTCTTTGTCTTTTTCTGTTTTGTTTAGTTCTTCTGACACAACTGTCATAGGGAACGTGCCTCAGACCGAATTGTCAAGAGCAATTTGGAGTAGATTGAGTGATGTCGTCGAGAAAATTACCACGTATATCTTATGACTTTATCCATAGAACTAGCTCCCCCATGCTTCATCAACTCACTGGATTGAACTCATACATTTATAGTAACTTTCCTAAAAGACTAAAACATTTTTCATTTCATTTCATCTAGTTTTCATATCATCCAAAAAGTACAAAACTAGTACCAAGTTACAATATCTATTTGTATAAATTGGTTAAAAGACATTATTGAATATACTGTTTACCACTGGGAGCACTGATTTAAAAAATGTTCAAGTTATCACATTTGATGCATGTGTGTAGGTCTGTCGTATCACAAAACATCTTACTAAACATCGCAATAAAGCCTAGAATATAAGGAGATATCACTATTTTGATCAATAATCAATAACTGTGGACGGTTTATTCAAAGCAATTTTATTAACACTAAACATTGTTCACATTTTGTATATTCAACAATACTTAACATTGATTATAATAATTAATGATAATAATAATTGTTTTGGATATAAACTCCAAATTTTATTGTCCGAGAAAGGAAAGCGCCAGATCGACGTTGCTCTAACCTTTTCAACTGTTGAACGGCAAACAAGGTAGCAGCAACTCCCATCTTTTAACGTCTTTTGGTATGACGCGGCCGGAGTTTGAACCCACGACCTCCCGATTGTGAGGGCAGCCACTCTACTCACTGAGCCAACACATCGGTTATATATTATATACTGATTAACATTTTTACATTTTTTGTTTCCAATCCCTAACTCTCATTTTGGAACCATTTTGAAACAATAAAGGTAGGCTTTTTTTTCATCTGCACACAGTAGACAATACCTTCAAGATGATGAGCAATTACGAAAATATATATGAAATACAGTTTATACGTCAATATCCTAAAAAGTATACATAATATATATTTCTACACATGCGCATAGTGTGCAAAGATTTTTATATTCGTGAAAATCAAGGCAAATTGAAATAGTGTGAAAGGAACTTGCAAGAAAAAAAAAAAGAACTTGTATCATTAGCAAGCTTCCTAGACAGAGAGAGAAAAAAGTTTTACATTCTCATTTTGCAAATATATATTATAAAACATAAGTATGAAATACATCTATAAATATAATATGAAATTGAATAACTGAGCAATGAGGTGTGGTTACCGCTGTAACCACACCTTTGACAACAAGGACGTGGTTATCTTAGATCGCGAGGCACGGTGGTTCGAGAGGGGTAGATTTGACTCCATTTATGTTATTCCTGCATTTATTTCTCTAAGTTTCCTTGTCCTTTTCAAACGCCCCATTATTTTTTTTTTCTCGATACACTGCTGTGTCTTTTTGTCCGTTGTGTTGTCTTTCCGTCAGGTTAGTCTTGTCTCATTCTCTCATGTCTCTTTAATAGTCTTCCTTAATTAGTTTCATTGTTGTTCCAGTTTCGTTTAAAGGGGTAGTACAGTATTGGTGGAGATGAAAACTGGGCTTTAACTTTTTGCGAGATATCAGGAAAACACTAATGAAATAGTACAGAGCATACCATTTTGAGAGGAATTCAAAGTTTAATTGATGAAAATCAGGTTTGGAATAGCTAAAACATCTAAAAACAAAGTAAAACAAAACGATCGTAATAAATGGGTCCCACACTTTATTAGGATCACTCTGTTTTGGATATCTCAGCCATTTCAAAATCAATTTTCATCAAAATGTAATAAACGTTGAAATCCTCATGGAATTACATGCTCTTTCATATTCCATAAGAGGTTTCTCACTATCTCACCAAAAAATGATAAAAACATAACTATACGATCCCTTTAGGTGTTCATTTGTGTGTGTGTGTGTGTGTCTGTTTTTTTACTCTGTTTCTCAGTGAGCTTTCAGACCCCCTTTTTTTCCTCAAACCCTTTTTTTTTGCGCATTAACTTATTTTTGTATTGACGTCCTGAGGGATCTACTCTCTACAAGATTTGTCATTTTACTGGGTCCCTGCATTTTTTGCATGCAGTTTGCGTATTGTTATTTCCTTTCCATCACTTCAGCTTTCATGACAATATGTAATTACTAATATTCAACAATTATTGTATACTCTCCTCAGTTTGTTATTTTGCTTTGCTTATGAAACTTTATTCTCCGTTGCTAAAGAAAATGAAGTGTCTATGTTTTCGTCGAAAATGAAATATGAATTGGATTGAATTGAATTGAAAAGGAGGCTAAGCTTTTTTATGGTTACTATTGTACCGCATGCAAAGAAAGAGAGAGAGAGAGAGGGAGAGGAGAGAGAAGTGATGACGTCATTCTCTTACAATATTTGCACTGACCTGCACACTTCATCGGATCATTCCTGCTTAACCCTATAAAGCCCAAGAGGGGGGGGGGGGCACTTTGTGCCCCCCCCCCCCACCAGATTTTGCCACTCCTTCGCCCTTAATTCGATTTCAACCAAATTTGGCTACTTTTCCTAAAATCTTATTGCAAACATTTTGATTTATAATTCAGCTATATTTGATATTGCTTGTTGCCATGGCAACCATAAACTGACAACCATGTCAGTCAGATTTTGCAGCTTTTTTCTGTTCCCATTTAATTTAACAGCATTACAGTGTATGAAATAGGTGTTTCTTGGCTGAAATTTGATGAAGGAGACAAATTTGAAGTAATTATGGTCCTGGATAGTTTTTCTTATTATTTCCTTTGTTTTTATATGACAAAGGCATAAAACAATAGATATAATAGAGATAATTGAAAATAATGATAATATTTTCTAAACATTGCCCTTCTATTTTGAGATATTTTGATTCCTTCAGCCAAGTTATGCCTCTAATATCATAAGTTTATCATATCATCAATTTGCTATCTCACAATTCCACTATTATGCAAATATGAAATGTCATAACTATACATGTACCCATCCAAAACATTTCATCGCAGGTCTCAGAGTGTATCACTATATTGATATGAATAGCGCCCCCATGTGGTGACCTTGAGAAATTTCAACCATAACAAATAATAATATTTAAATTGCTTATCATTTGTGGAAAATATGAACATGATTGGTCTATAATAAGACATATATAATGGGGATATAGAAATTATACAAAAAAATCATGTTTTAAGCATATTTCCTATGTATTTCTTTACATTTTGGTAAATAGCGCCCTCCATGGGTGACCTTGAGAAAATTCAAATGTATGGTCATGTAGAGTACGAGTTACTCTACCTATGTGCCAAATATTACAATGATCCATCATATAATAAAAAAAAAAGTTATAAAGAGGGGCACAATGTGCCCCTCCCACCCCCCCCCCTTATTCTTTAACCCGTTCCGTGTGGGAACCAGGAAGCCTGCGTATTAAGTCTATGGGCATTTCAGAATTCAGTATGAAAAGGGTTAAGTTTATACTGGGCGTTTTTTGGTCTGCATTAAAGGTAGGGGATACCTTTTACAGACCTCCCAAAATGCAGCAAAACATTAGATATGAACCTCAGGGGACTTGCTTAAGCCACTGCTTAGAAATTTGGAAGTCGACAGTTATCTAAAATTTGAATAATGCACAAAACTCAACTACTCAGTAGTTCTGTGCGTCAGCCACACTTACGCCTTTTTGTTGCAGTCTTCTGTATTTTGTTATTAAAACACAAATCTAAAAGTACAAGAGCAGATGTAATAACATAATAGAGTGTGTGGCAAGAATGTATATAGAAATGAGGCTTGTGTTGATGAACATTCTTCACAAAATATACATGATGAACACACATGCAGTGCATGGGTCTGCAAAGCTAGCCTAGTAATGTACTGGAATTTACGGTGAGCCCCGAAAAAAATTCAATTCAAAATCTAACGGTCAAAAAAACGTACTAAATGTTACCTTCCACTTTCAATACTAATTGGGAGTTTCTAAAATGATACTCTCTTCAACATACCACTGTATTTTTACAACTCTTCATTTAAGGCATACAAATGGGATTCCCTACCTTTAAGGCAGTCAAGTGAACTGGAGCAAGGAGTGTTGTTTCACTTTAAGGGGTGTCTGAGCAGGTGAAATCACCCCGAACTACTTCCACTTAGTCACCACGTAGACCCCACCGGAGCGGTATGCGACACTCGATTGAAAACAGCAGGAATAAAGTGAATAAAATATATTCTTGGGAGCTGCTTGGTGATCTCAATCCTTACCGCAGGGAATAATTTTGGCTTCCAGAAATATTTACGGTGCACGTTGTGGATACATTCACTGCAGCTGTTTGTAGTTTTTGAACGCTCGTCCCACTGCACTCTGACTGAAAACATCCTACCTAAAAGGTTTGAGTCAGCCCTTTGAACACCGTTTTTTTTTACCAATGTCTACGAAGAACATTTCGCTAGTTAACCTGATAATTATGATAGTATTTAATTACTTAATTGTCTTGATATTAAGCGAGCAAGACGTGATATTTGGGAGTTGTGAAGGTGAAACGTAACAAGCACGGTGAGAGAGCGTATTAAATTACAACATTCGCTATAGATATTAGTAGATCAGTCACAAATTAACGAACACCAAGTTCTAAAAACTCCACACTGAAATGTTATGAGGTTATGAAAGACATACAGGGCAATAGAATGAAATGAAATGACATGAAATGAAATGAAATGGAATGAAATGAAATGGAATGAAATGAAATGAATTGAAATGAAATGGAATGGAATGAAATGGAATGGAATGGAATGAAATGGAATGACATTCTGCAAGATGGACTGAATTAATGATAACGAAAAAACGATAAGATTGAAATAAATAATGAAGTAACAACGTTGTACTGAACATCGTCATATTATTTACTCTCTATAATACTTAACCCCTTTATAAAAAATTGATGATCATGAATGATTTGCTGGTACTTTCATGTGTTCTGTGATTGTATTTATTGTCTTTTCACACGCTCTGCATGCAATGTTTCGCCTGCCTCGTGATCATGTTTGCATCAGCACCAGATACGATGGTGACTTAATAGCGCCCTCCAAAATAGATCTTAATGTGCTATACGTGCTATGACTCACAAATGTGAGAGAGAAATGGGGGGGGGGGGGGGGGGGGGGCGCTCAGACGTGAAAGAGAGAAAGTCCACTGTGCTATGTGTAAACATGTTATTAAATTTAATGATAGTAATAGTATACGAGGCAAAAGTACAAAGTGCAAGCAAAAACACGAATAGGTCTACGTGATCCTTGATCTTGTTTGTTTGTTTGTTTGTTTGTTTTACTGCTGTTTCTCTTCCTCTTTCTCCTCTCCCCTCTCTCTCCCTCTCCCTCTCTCTCTCTCTCTCCATCTCTCCCCCCACAGACATACACACAGACGTACACGCACACACGCGAACTGCAAATGGGGCACGCATATGAAACATTACCAAAAAAAAAACAGGATAATATGCCTTTTAAAATGCCCTATTCGAGCACATTTAGTGGCATTCTTGTGTACTCACGTGTCGTAAACACAGCGTTAGGTGAGATAGGCCTACATCCCGCGCCCTTGATCCTTTTTGGTCTCCGATAGGGTAATAAATATCATCCAAACGAGGCAGGTGGCTTTGAAATTGGCTTTCATGGAGTAATTTCTCTGCCACTGGGGCATCGTTTTGTTTTGGATTTTAAAGTTAAGTGTATTTTCTTTTACTTGATTGAAAGCGCAATGTTGAGCAACGGTTTCTATCGCCAGGTTAAACACGGCTAGGAACTACTGTATATCATTCTTGCACCATGGTTTAAACTCTGAAGGCAAACGGATTTGGACAGATTCGATTCCTCCGCAAACTTGTTGGGGAAAAAATAATGAGGAGAGTCGTCTTCCTTGAACCAAGTTTCAGGCCGGACAAACCTGAGGTCAGTTTAACTGGTGAGTACTTTTACCAAACTTACATCTGTAACTGCTCGTGGTTTGTGTTTAGATAATAATGGAGGAATGTATGTGTGTGTGTGTGTGTGTGACGGATGTTTGGTATTCAACTTCCCACCTGCCATGCCGATATGATCAAAGCACTTAGAGTTTGCAAGTCAGGTTATTGTATAAGCATATTAGGCCTATACATGGCTCAGTGGTCAACTCTAAAGGTCCTCGGATGGCAGTGGTCACCATCTGACCGTCCATGTTCCTCGGTAAGTTGAATACCATGCTTATGGACATCCAACACAATATTATTGTTCCCCTTGTGGGCACTTGAGATGTTTAATTTCTTTTTAAATCCATAGAGATACTATGAACATACCCAATTTGATTCGGGTTTGGGTAATTATTCATGTAACCGATTGTAGCTCTGTCCGCATGGGATCTTTCTTGAAAGGACCGATTGACCCCGAAAGTAAAGGTGTGTTACTATAATATGTGACCGTGCATCACAAAACCAACAAAAAGTCGTACGCCATTATTTTACGTGATGACTCAAAATAGATGAAACAGGTCAACCTAGTCAATCTTGAGTTTTTCATATTTTCTTAAAAAGCAGTTCTTCTTCTATACTATTCAAAAATTTGGAGTAAAAAAAAAAGAATGGAAAATCACTTTTTTATCAGTTTTAGAACACCTCTTATGTAGAATAGTGTGATTAGGTATGTCTTAGAATATCCCTTTCTTTTCTTTTCTTTTCTTTAAAACCATTTACACATCACTTTCAATTTAAATAACTTATGAAACAATGATGCTACTGCTTTGAAAGTTGGCATTAGTCATGGACAACATGGGTTGATGGAGCATGCTCAATTTCAGCTTAATCTGATAATCTCTTTTGTTGCTGTGGCATTTTACATCATGTTTAGTTTGTTGTTGTTGTTGGGTTTTTTTTTTGTCCCATAGAGCACAGCTTGGTAAAGATTAAGCGCTTGAATAGACCCCGCATTTCAGAGCCCCCTTCCCCATGCAGTACACACTTTTAAAAGTACAATTTTAGATAGGTTAGGAGAGTTCATTTGAATTGAGTTATACGTCATTTTAAAGCCTAAAGTGTGCTCTTTCAGGATTTGCCCTTAACTAAAATCCATGTCTGGCTAGATTCGAGTGACACACAACAGTGACACACTATATGACCTCAAACAAAAACTTACCATTTTTATCTACCGTCATTCAGTGCATTTACTTTGCTGAAATGAAAATGATGTTTTATCGGAATTTTTTAAAAAAAAAATGTGTTGCAGTTACAAGTATTGCCTGCATGTTATATTTCCGTATTTTTGGAAGATTTCACACTTTAAAAAAAAATCATTGTATGTAAGTCTATTGTGATTTTATTCTAAAGTCCAGTGTATCGAAGACTAATTGTGACCGTGCACCTCAAAACGAACATAAAGTCGCACACACTGAGTTTGCGTGAGGACTGAAAATAAGTGATAATCCCTTCATTGTTGTTACTCTGGTGGTTTACTTCCTGTTTTTTGTCCCATTCATCGCACAGCCAGCACGGTTTGGTTAAGATTAAGCGCTTGAATAGACACTGTACTTCAGAGCCTCTTTTCTCAGTTCACACTTTTCCTGAGTTTGTGCTTTCTTTCCAATATTTAGATAGGTTAGGAGAGTCCATTTCATTTAAGTTACACCTCATTTTAAAGCTTTAAGTCTGCTCTTTCAGAGCATGGTCTTAACTAAAAATTCATGTCTTGCGACTTTTTGTTTGTTTTGAGGTTCAGGGTCACAATTTTAAAACGCAATTCAGTTTAATGATCTCACATGAGAAAAAAAAAACAACAACAATGCACAGGCACAAACACATTCTCTGTCGTTACACTTTTACTCAGACGAAGTGTTTGCAGTACTTCCGAATTGTTGCTCTCTTATTTCTCGTTAAGACTGCATATCCTGTTCACTCTCTTTTAAATTTAGAGTCTAGAGACTTATGTTCTTGTTTGTGTGCAGACGTACCTCTTTACTAAGGTGTTATACTGGCGGGTGATGTCTGTTATTCCGCAGAAATTGAAATAAGGTTCATTATTCCGAATCAGGTGTACTATTCCGAAAAATTAATGCTCAAATTCCATGTACCTTTCTGTATGATAGGCCTAATAGATGTTTGTTGATCCGAAATGGAAATGGTTTCAAACTTTTTTCCATTGTCATATCAACGAACCTTGTTTCATTTTCTGACTATGTCGAACCTTCGGACTAATGAAACTTATTTCATTTTCGGATTAACGAATCTTCGCAATTACGAACCTTATTGTAAAAGAGAATATATACCTCTTACAAATGTCTGGTATTTAGAAAGTTGCTTCGTGTCTAGTTGTCTATAGGGCCGCTCATTTGGAGACATGGTAACCTCTTACGTGATATTTCGGTAGGGTCGTGGGTGCGTGTGTGTATACATTAGGACCCGTCACCACTAAAGCCTGGCAGAGTCATCAAATACAATATAACTACGAGTATTACATTATACGAATTCATCGTGTCAAGAATAAGAAAAGTTTATATGTTGTCACCAAAGGTCAAGGTTAGGAAGGCTAAGTGCCCCTCCCTTCCCATAATTCAATAAGTATATAAATAAATAACATAACTCAGGAGTTCCCAGGTAAGAAAATCCGTGCTTTCGTTTGACCCGAATGACCTGCAATCCGTTGCACGGTAGGCTTACGGGAATTTAATCCCTGCGGAGTATATTTGATGGAAATATTCAGGTTAAAGGTGGGCGGGGACTGAGCCGAAAAAATCTATATACTTAACTCACGCAATTTCATTATTCTATCCGATTCCGTTTGCCAGAATTTTCTTTCCCGTTCGAGAAGGTCGTAAATGAGTCAACAATACAAACAACAGAGAGCAAAAACTAGACAAAAATAAAAGTATACATGTTACCGTGCTTCCGTGACTTTCCTACTCTTCTAGTGTTCACGCTAGATTCCTCTTTTTGTTTTCCTTGTATTACTATAATTGTTATTATCATTATCATTATTATTATCATTATTACTACCATTATTATCATCACCATCATTATTATTACTTTCATCTTTATCATTATCCTCATTATAATCACCATCATTGATATCATTATCATCATTGTCATATAGACTGATTAGTGTAATCGTCATATCTTCTGAAATCATCAATAGCAGCGTCAGCATTATCATTGCTTACTATATTGATCCTTTATTTATATGGTGTTTCGTTATGATATCTGTACAACTAAAGCTGGTTTTGTATTAAATGTGCGCAAAAAGGAGGAAATACGTGAAAGTACTTCGAATCAACTTACCTGGGACTATCGTTAGCAAGTATAACCCTTATCCACAGTTCATGATTACATGATATAGGCCTACCTACAACATGTATGTCCCACACGCGGCAGTGATGTCCTGCACAAAGGTAAAAAATGGTAAAAACATCGCAATGAAATGCAGCGATATTATTTCATTGAAACAATGTAGATTGTATGTAAGTCCTATGACCGCTTTACGGCTTCAAGTTCGAACATTAAACTTTTACGTTCTGCATAGGGCCTATAAGATTATTTTTAGAACAGAAAAGAAAGCGAAACAAAAACAAGAACAGAAATAATTCCATGACTGCATTTAAAGGGGATGGCTAGTAACTGATCAGTGGGAATCAGTTTGAATGCTGGAGGATGATTGTTCCAATCCTTGTGGGATTCATTTAAGAGTGCATTATATATCTATTGTTGTGTGAAAATTTGCTTCAGAATGGTCTCATATTCAAGTAATGTGCAGTTTAATGTTGCCAGGTTAGCGTGCCTGGTCACTGACGGGGCATTAATCTGCACATTACTTAAATATTAGACCGTTCTGAAGCAAATAATTTCTCACACAACAGTAGATATACAACGAACTTCTAAATGAATCCCACAAGGATTGGAACAATCATCCCTCAGCATTCCCACTGATTCCCACTGATCGGTTACTAGCCATCCCCTTTAAGTCTTTGTGATGCCCCTTAAAAAAAATCACTCCTTTTGTAAAGGATTTATTGCTTGGATCAGTGGATATCCAAATTATATCTTACAACTTCAGTGGCTTTATCGGATTTTTATCGCATGTACGTGTATTACAATAAGTGGTATTTTTTTTCAGACGCTAATTGCGCTGTTTCAGACAGTGTACATCAAGAAAGTGGTGAAGTAAGGGTTTCGAACCAAAGATCTTTCCGAAAACGGATATCCGGTCCGTCTATTGTGGTATTTAAGTACATGTATGTTTGTTTTTTTACCCACTGTTTGAATCAGTGTAATATTTTGTTTGCTTCACTCAGTGATGCATGTGGCAGTAATAATAACTGTTGCCTGGAACAGAATTTAGCCTACATATGGGTGAATCCGACCTTGGTTCATGTAGGAAGAGACAAATCATAATACGTTTCGTCCCATATAGATCTTTTTCCTGAGTAACTTCCGGTGTTACAGTGACCATGTCCTTTGATTGTGGAGAGGACTCTATACATGTTTTCATGTAGCCGCAATACGACTGTAGATGGTTTAAGGGGAAGTTTCCCCCGAGCATTTCAGTGGAACATTTAGTAATGCTTTCAAAAAAAAAAATGCGTAAATCTTAAGAAATATGATTGATAATTCTTCATATCTTATACATGTACTTGCTCTCATTTTCAGTGTGTCTTTTTTTAATAGAAAAAAAAACATAAAATGTTCCCTCGTTTTCCCAGTGGTAATGTTAGAGCATTTATAATCTTGGAGGAGTTATAGGTCTATAAGTCCTGTTTTAATGTTCTAGCATTTTTTATGTTCAATAATCATTTCTTAATGTCACAATTTAGAGAGATTAAACAAACTTTCAACTTACGAACAGTGCGTTTCACAATTCCTTAAATCCTTATGTCATTTTTGGGGGCATTTGTGTACTGTATTTCCACATTCATATGCTCCTCATGAAAAATCTGCAGTGGGGTTATCAGACAAGGCATATCTGGGATGGCTGCTTGTGATGTGGCGAGGTCAGATTCATTGCAGCGTTAGTGACTACTACTTCCAGTAATACAATCCGGTCAATTATCTATAGATCAATGTGTGGTGGTTGTGAAGAAGAGAGTCCTGTCTATTTATGAAGATATTATCTTGGGAGAATCCGCCCTTTCATATCACAGTCCGATAGAGGGCACCACGCTGAATGCTTTGTTCTGCGTACACTGCAAAAAGTCCGGTGTTAAATAGAGAACACCGAGCTGGTGTTAAATTTTCGGTGCTCATTTATGGTGTTAAATTAACACCTCCGGGTGTCATTTCCAAATTTTAAACTGTTTTTTGAAGAGTTTCTTAGTAACTGCACTTCTTGTTGATTTTTTATTTAACAAGACGATCAAGAATTTTACATCAAAATACTAGATTTTTGAAAAAAAATGTGAAAATAAATTTACACCAAAGTAACACCAGCTGGTGTGGTCTCTTATTGAAGCTGGACGGGTATTAAACCATTGATATTAACACCAACAAATATCAAATCAACACCATGTGGTGTCATTTTTGAATTAACACCAGTACAGTGTCAAAATAACACCAGGTACAGTGTCAAATGAACACCACGAAGTGTCAGGTGAACACTTTTCAACACCATCACAGTGCATTTTTAACACCTGTGGGTGCGGTCCTTTATTGAAGTTTGATCGGTGTTAGATTTAACACCCGTGGTGTTAACTCTAACACCGCTGTTTTTACAGTGTAACCCGTCCGGATAACCTTTTACTCGTGTTAATCACTGATCTCTAGCAACTCTAGTAGCCTACAATGTATATTTCCGCTCTATTCACTAGTGTTATTCACCCATATGGACCTGTTTCAAGGACTTCAGCTCGAAAACAAACATGTTTACAAACAAACCCACAAACAAAATACTGTAAAATACACGAAAGAGACGAAACGTATAACCTTTTACTTCGCTCGCGACGTGGGGACGTGGTTCCACTGATATCAGGTTCTTTGTCGACAGAGGGCGCGTGTCTCAATCCCATGTCATAAAAGGAACTAAACATTTCCTCCCCGACATATTAATATTATTCATCATGAATGTAAAGGAATTCACTCTCCTCAACCAATGTACCCAAAAACATGTCAAGCTTTATACATTCCTTCAGTCTTACAGGGTTTCCCTGATTTATCAGAACTTTTCTGGTTTTTCAAAATGATAGGCACTCACTGTCGTTTGTTTTAGGCTAAGTATCAGGTTTTCTGATCTTTTCTCTTTTTTGTTTCACCTTAACGTAGATTATTATTTTAGATGACCATAATAATGCTTTTTCTGTTTATTTTGGCTTGTTTGTTTGAGTGCGTGCGCGTGTACGTTTTGTTGCTGTTTGCTCCGTCTGATATTTGTCTTAAAAGGTACTGTTTACCATTTTGATTTGATTTGATTTTTGATTTGATTTGATTTATTGGTTTCTGTATCATCATTGTACATATACATTCATATACAAGCATAAATATAAGTTGCATTTTCTTCTTCATTGCCTTTGTACGATGTACAGCAAGAGTACAACAAAACATACAACAATGAATAATACAGAGGGGCTACAATAAGCGTGGCTTGATTTGCGTGCAGCCCCCGTAGCATAACATAATGATCTATTATAATACATCGGGAGGGGAATAGGAGGGAGGGATGACTTGTATAGAGATAGGATAGTTGAAAGGAGAAAGGGAAAGGAGAGGTTTGCCTGCTTTCGCTAAAAGTTTATACAAAATAAAATCACCCATTTGGAGTAGTGATTTAAAAAATGTACGAGTTATCAAATGTGATGCAAATGAGTAGGTCAGTTGAATCACAAAACATCCTACCATAATTATACAATTTTGCAACAAAGCCCAAAATATAAGGAGATACATTGTATCACCATTTCTCACTAAACCATATTATAACTGTAGAGAGTTTAATCTAGAAACAATTATTTTTATATATAACTATTGCTCACATTTTGTATATTAACAGTACTTAACACTGATTACACTTATCAACTTTTTATATTGGTTGTTCCTATCCCTGAATTACATTTTTAGAACTATTTTGAAGCACTAAAGCTGGGTTCTTGTTTCATCTGCAAAATAATGGTAAATAACATGAATAATGCCTTCAAAAGACAATAGTCAAACTCCCCGCGCAGTATACTATATTCATACTCAGGTGTTCTGCGACTTTTATTTTACTTTATGAATGTCAAACCACTCAGCTTTGCAGTGATTGTTTCTGTTGATGTAGATGCAGATCATTGGAATTTGTTATAATGCGGCAATGCGGAGTACTGTGGACGAAATATACGAACGGCTGGGAAGTGCGTATTAAGCTTGCCGCACACTACACGATTTTGCCCCGATTCACCGGTCTTAAGACCTTAAGACTAGAAGTGTGACGTCACAGTCTTGCCATTTTCTAGTCGTACGACTGGGTCTTCGCGCCAGTCGTAGAGATTTGACATGTTGAATTTCTACGACCAGTCGTGAGCTTTCAGCCATTCACAATGCAGTAAAACGCAAGCGCACGCAGTGCGCACTGCGCGCGCTGTACAGTCGGGTCGTATAGTGTGCGGTGTCCGGTCGTACGACTGGTTAAGTCCCAGCTTGGCTTAAGACTTTAAGACCAGTCTGATCGTGTAGTGTGCGGTGGCCTTAAGAGATCAATGAATACTTTTACACTTCTACAATACAGCGCCCTCTATCATTATTAAACTAGCTAAGTTCAATTAAAATTTGAATTGGATTGATATGTCACATGCAGTCACTGTTAGCGAGGATTTCTGGTCGATTAGTATCAGGCTCAATCTATTAGTTGATATTTACCTATGATGTTTCTTGTAATGATAGAATACGTCCCCATCCCCACCCCCCCCCCCCCCACCCCCTCATAAACGTATGCATTCGTTCAGGATTGCAAGCAGGCTAATGAAATGAGGTTAGGCCCTATTGTTCTTATTGTAATTGACCAAACGTGAACAAGGAAATGGATGGTTTGGTGAGGCACATTGTCTTGTATGTGTCTTTTTGACTATTGTAATGAATGTGTACATGACACCATAACACTGGCTGTCTCGTATCATAGGGAGACATCAGGTTTAGAAATTCCTCCGTCGTCAAAATGGAATTGAACAGCTTACCCTCGGGTTAAATGGACATTTAGATGTTCCACGCTAACACGTTTAAAGGTTATCCGTAATGGTTGTCGATCCTTAGTTTTCATTTCCTTGATCCTTTCATTTTATGCGTCACGCTCTCACATAAAATGTGACAGGAGTGTAATAAAATCAAAGAAAAATAGACAAACGACCGCATATATCTCTAATCGCTGGTGGAGCTTTTAGCCTTATAGCTTGGATTACATTAACGGCATCAATGTTTCAGACGACGGTAAAACCTGCTCACTACAAACAAATCAATAACAATAACTAGAGGAGCACTTCGCAAGAGCAGACCTCCGCCAAGCAGCTATGATTAGCATATCGCTATTTCGTATAGGCAACACAAATACAGAGATATAGGGACATCTACACAATACATTTGGTTTGGTGAAAATCTGATCTTCCGTTGTTGAGTTATTGAGAGATGTGTCCTTTTTGATCCCATGATCTTTAAACTTTGATCTCATGACCCCCAAACTGAATCGTTTCTTTCTTACTTTCTTATAAACATACCCTGCAAGTTTGCCGAAAATTCGTTCAGCCATTCTCGTGTTATCTTGTACAAAGACAGACAGACAGACAAACAGACAAACACACAGACAAACAAACAAACAAACAAACATACGGAACCGACATATCAAATGATTAAATGAATATGGATACGCAAATATTGAATGAATACATCAATTGACTCGGTTAAGTGATGAATAACTGAACTATAATAACAGTAGACAGAGCCTATACACGGATGAAAATAATCATGCAATGATTTGGTAAGCAGCTTGAGCCTAGAGCTTTGAAACTGTCTGAACGCGATCTTTTATTGTCTCTGCTGTCATAGATTGGAAAAAGCAGCAGGAAAAATACATGATCTTTGTTTTCTTTTGATCGTGGATACGAACAATCAGACTCCTATTTCATTCGGTCTTAACCATTCCCCTCCGATGTACGTTATGGCGGGGGTATATGAAGTTTAAAGTGATATGTCCTCTGCGTTAAAGCTGGGTTGTTATGATCAAAGTGTAATTGAGCAAACGGAAGTACAAAAATAAGACTATGCAGGCATGAAAAAAAATGACGTTTATCATTTCGTATGATTTCACAAAAAAAAAATGAAAAACGTTGAATAATGAAATGAAGTGATGATGCCACGACCACACGTGACTTTAATTAGCTTGCACACAAGAACGCAAACATGATTACTATGACCGCTATATTATACGCCAATAATAATGATGATAATAAAACCCACTGTTGCCCCAAACGATAATTACATGACACCCGTGCCCGAGATATAATCGCTTATTGAGGTTTCAACAAAAAGTATATGTACGGTTCAATAAAAACACGAACGGGTTCAAGATTAATTAAATAAATAACGTTGTATTATTTCAGATCTGATTGTGATGAAATTGCTACATACCATTTCGTTTGTTCACTATCAAACCGTGTATGATTTTGTTAAAGTGCACTTTTTGACTGCTTTAAATGAAATTTGTACATGTCCCATTGTTTGGTGTTTTAACTCAATCAAAACCAACGCTGAAGTGAAACGGCAATTTTCCCTTTAAGCTGAAATGCTTTGAAGAGGTGGAGATGGAGAGAGATTTTCTTCGCGTGACGGATGAGGTCACACACCGATGGTGCTTGCCTAAATTGATATCGTGGAAGTGTCGGCCTCCGTTGTTCACACCCCGAAGATTCGCGTATTTTCTCAACCGTGGCATCCAGCAGTAAGTATAGAAACGAATACTAACAGTAGAGTGAGCCGTGAGTAAAGAGTTGGTGAAACTCTTAAATCTGCGTATTATTAGGTGATCCGAGTATCCTCTCGGATCACCTTCTGTATCTGTACTGAATCTTTCTTCTTTCTTTGTTTCTTTCTTTATTAGGTGATCCGAGTATCCTCTCGGATCACCTTCTGTATCTGTACTGAATCTTTCTTCTTTCTTTGTTTCTTTCTTTATTTCTCCTCAAAAGTTGTGCAGAGGTTAGCTCAGAAAGTGCATTGCCTCTCAATGTCAAACTTACACCATATATGTATCATGTCGCAAAGACGACAGCGCAAGTAAAATCATAGTGATCAGTCGACCGTGACGTCACTATGACGTCATTATATGAAAACACATTTTCATTCATATCTCATTAATGGAATGGACATTTTCAATGAAATTTACGTCACATATATTTCAAGTCAAGCACATTTTACTCATATTATCAAAATTCATATTTATTATTAAAACGTGCGCGTACGCGCGCGTTGAAATATTTGTATGCTCCAATCGAGCTCAAAATCTTTTTGCACACGTTTCAGACCATTTAGAGCATTTTTTGAAAAATTGAAAAAATTGGACGGACGCGTACGCGCGCGCACATATACGCACGCACATGTCATATGGAATAGAAATTTCCCGTTTTTTCACATTTATCATATGCCTGAAATGTCAAGGAATATTTCTTCCAAGTTTCAAGTCAATCCGACTCAATATGACGTCATACGGGCCCGTCAAAGTTGAAATTCCGCGCGCGCGTCAATGGCGATATACAATGCAACAATGCCAAAAAACCGCCAATTTTAAATCCGATTTTACTCGTCAGGATGGACGGTGACCTCCCATTTTCTTTACATATTTTGAAAGCTGATGAGTTTTACATATCATTTCATGGGTTGGCGATACTGAAAAAATGATTAAAAGATATCAAATTTCTTAATAAAGTAAAAAAAGTAAATTTTCAAAATGACGTCATCAAATTTCAAGTTCACTCGAGCGTATCTCGCTTATCCTTTGCCAATTTTCACCCAGTTTTCAGTATGTTGTAGCTTATTAAATGTACTTTCATATTTATAATTACAAAAATTTGATTGGATGACGTCATCACCTCGTAAAAATGGATTGAAAGCATCCTTGTAAAATTTGACCAGTTTACGTGTTATCTCTATGGGAGAGCAGTTTTTCTGGAAGTGAAAATTGACATGACTATCTTTTTCGAGCACTAGCTCACTTATGCTTCGGTGAATTTCTCCCAGATTTCGATATGTTGTAGCTGAGACTTTGGGCTATCGTAAGTGTGCCCTTCATTTTTTCATACGGTGTCGGAATCACGTCCAAAAACTTGGTTGAAATTAAAGCTTATTAGGTGATCCGAGTATCCTCTCGGATCACCTTCTGTATCTGTACGGATTCTTTCTTCTTCTTTTTCTTTATTTCTCCCCAAAAGTTGTGCAGAGGTTAGCTCAGAAAGTGCATTGCCTATCAATGTCAAACTTATACCATATATGTATGGTGACCCAAAGACGACAAATCTTGTAAAATCATTGTGATCAGTCGACCGTGACGTCACTATGACGTCATTATATGAAAACACATTTTCATTCATATCTCATTAATGGAATGGAATTTTTCAATCAAATTTACGTCACATATAGTTTAAGTCAAGCGCATTCTACTCACATTCTCAAAATTCATCTATATCTAAAAACGTGCGCGTACGCGCGCGATGAAATATTTGTATGCTCAAATCGAGCTCAATTTTTTTTTGCACACGTTTCAGACCATTTGGAGCATTTTTTGAAAAATTGAAAAAATTGGACGGACGCGTACGCGCGCGCTCATATACGCACGCACAGCTCATATGCAATAGAAATTTCCCGTTTTTTCACACTTATCGGCTGCCTGAAATGTCAAGGAATATTTCTACCAAGTTTCAAGTCAATCCGACTCAATATGAGGTCATACGGGCCCGTCAAAGTTGAAATTCCGCGCGCGCGTCAATGGCGATATACAGTAAAACTATGCCAAAAAACTGCCAATTTTAAATCCGATTTTACTCGTCAGGATGGACGGTGACCCTCCATTTTCTGTACATATTTTGAAAGCTGATGAAGTGTACATGTCATTTCATGGGGTGGCAATGCTGACAAAATGATTAAAAGATATCAAATTTCTTAATAAAGTAAAAAAAGTAAATTTTCAAAATGACGTCATCGAATTTCAAGTTCATTCGAGCGTATCTCACTAGTCCTTTGTCAATTTTCAGCCAGATTTCAGTATGATGTAGCTTATTTAATATTCTTTCAAACATAAAATTACAATATTTTGATTGGATAACGGTATCACCTCGTAAAAATGGATTAAAAGTAATCTTGTCAAATTTGACCAGTTTACGTGTTATCTCTATGGGAGTGCAGTTTTTCTGGAAATGAAAATTGACATGACTATCTTTATCGAGCACTAGCTCACTTAAGCTTCGGTAAATTTCTCCCAGATTTTAATATGTTGTAGCTGAGACCTTACCCTACCGTAAGTGTGCCCTTTGTTTTTTCATACGATGTCGAAATCACGTCAAAAAATTGGGTTGAAATTCAGGCTTATCTTCGATGTATTGAGATATTTCTTTCTTTCTGCAACTTTCTTTGCAATAACTCAAGAAAAACGGCCTCTATCACTTCTATATTTTGCACATGTTTAGTTCATGTCACGTACATTATTTCATAAAATAACAACTACTTGATCGGACACCATCTTGGGTATGTAAAGTAGGGTCAAAGGTCATAAGTGTTTCACCCTTTATCTTAGTGAATACATGTCCTATCTTTCCCATATTTTGCACACGCAAAGACCATGTTACAAGGATCATTTCACAAAATAACCACTTTTTACTCAGATGCCATCTTGTCGTTGCAAATTGAGGTCAAAGGTCATATGTACTTCTTTTTGTATCTTCGTTATGACGTGTTATCTCTATGGGAGGGAATTTTCTTTAATGTGAAAATTGACATGATTGTCTTTATCGAGCACTAGCTCTTTTATCCTTCGGTGAATTTCTCCCAGATTTTAATATGTTGTAGCTGAGACTTTGCGCTATCGTTAATCTTATTTCGTTTTTTCATACGATGTCGGGATCACGATAAAAAACTTGGTTGAAATTAAAGCTTATCTTCGATGTATTGAGATATTTCTTTCTTTCTGCAACTTTCTTTGCAATAACTCAAGAAAAACACGCCCTATCACCCCCATATTCTGCACATGTTTAGTTCATGTCACGTACATTATTTCATAAAATAACAGCTACTTGATCGGACAACATCTTGGGTATGTAAATTAGGGTCAAAGGTCATAAATGTTTCATCTTGTATCTTGGCGAATACCTGTCCTATCTTTTCCATATTTTGCACACGTATAGACGATGTCGCAAGAATCATTTCACAAAATAACCACTTTTTCCTCAGATGCCATCTTGGGAGTGTAAAGGTGGGTCAAAGGTCATATGTATTTGTTGTTATATCTTCGTTATCTAGTGTATACGGAATTTGGTACCAAAGATGGCAGATATGACTCCCTTTTCTAAACGAGAATTCAAACATCACACGGCCAACGTTTTTAACAACAGACGAAACCTGTATGGTCATGCCTATTGCGATCAGGACTCGAATCATTGATGAAAAAAAAAATCGGATCACCTTAATTTGTCAGTAATGACAAATTACAATCTCTAGTTAGGTGATCCGAGTATCCTCTCGGATCACCTTCTGTATCTGTACGGATTCTTTTTAGGTGATCCGAGTATCCTCTCGGATCACCTTCTGTATCTGTACGGATTCTTTCTTCTTTTTAGGTGATCCGAGTATCCTTCGGATCACCTATTGTATCTGTACTGATTCTTTATTTCTGGACAAAAGTTGTGCAGAGATTAACTCAGAAAGTCCTCTGCCTATCAATTTCAAAATTATACCATATATGTATCATGTCACAAAGACGACAGATTTTGTAAAATCATTGTGATCAATGGACCGTGACGTCACTATGACGTCATTATATGAAAACACATTTTCATTAATATCTCATTAATGGAAAGGATTTTTTCCATGAAATTTACGTCACATATAGTTCAAATCAAGCGTATTCTACACATTTTCTCACATTTCAGTTTACACTCAAACCGTGCGCGTACGCGCGCGTTAAAATGTTGACATGCTCCAATCGAGCTCAAATTTTTTTTGCACACGTTTCAGATCATTTGGAGCATTTTTTGAAAAATTGAAAAAATTGGACGGACGCGTACGCGCGCGCACATATACGCACGCACAGCTCATATGCAATAGAAATTTCCCGTTTTTTCACACTTATCGGCTGTCTGAAATGTCAAGGAATATTTCTACCAAGTTTCAAGTCAATCCGACTCAATATGACGTCATACGGGCCCGTCAAAGTTGAAATTCCGCGCGCGCGTCAATGGCGATATACAGTGCAACTATGCCAAAAAACCGCCAATTTTAAATCCGATTTTACTCGTCAGGATGGACGGTGACCCCCCATTTTCTGTACATATTTTGAAAGCTGATGAGTTGTACATGTTATTTCATGGGGTGGCAATGCTGACAAAATGATTAAAAGATATCAAATTTCTTAATAAAGTAAAAAAAGTAAATTTTCAAAATGACGTCATCAAATTTCAAGTTCATTCGAGCGTATCTCACTAGTCCTTTGTCAATTTTCACCTAGATTTCAGTATGATGTAGCTTATTTAATATTCTTTCAAACATATATTTACAAAATTTTGATTGGATGACGGTATCACCTCGTAAAAATGGATTGAAAGTAATCTTGTCAAATTTGACGAGTTTACGTGTTATCTCTATGGGAGTGCAGTTTTTCTGGAAATGAAAATTGACATTACTATCTTTATCGAGCATTAGCTCACTTAAGCTTCGGTGAATTTCTCCCAGATTTTAATATGTTGTAGCTGAGACTTTACGCTACCGTAAGTGTGCCCTTTGTTTTTTCATACGATGTCAGAATCACGTCAAAAAATTGGGTTGAAATTCAGGCTTATCTTCGATGTATTGAGATATTTCTTTCTTTCTGCAACTTTCTTCGCAATAACTCAAGAAAAACGGCGTCTATCACTTCCATATTTTGCACATATTTAGTTCATGTCACGTGAATTATTTCATAAAATAACAACTACTTGATCGGACACCATCTTGGGTATGTAAATTAGGGTCAAAGGTCATAAATGTTTCACCCAGTATCTTAGTGAATACATGTCCTATCTTTCCCATATTTTGCACACGCAAAGACCATGTTACAAGAATCATTTCACAAAATAACCACTTTTTGCTCAGATGCCATCTTGTCTTTGCAAAGTGAGGTCAAAGGTCATATGTACTTTTTTCTCTATCTTCGTTATGACGTGTTATCTCTATGGGAGGGAATTTTTTTTTAATGTGAAAATTGACATGATTGCCTTTATCGAGCACTAGCTCACTTACCCTTCGGTGAATTTCTCCCAGATTTTAGTATGTTGTAGCTGAGACTTTGCGCTATCGTTTTGTTACCTTTGTTTCTTCATACGATGTCGGGATTACGATAAAAAACTTGGTTGAATTTAAGGCTTATCTTCTATGTATTGAGATATATCTTTCTTTCTGCAACTTTCTTTGCAATAACTCAAGAAAAACACGCCCTATCATACCCATATTTTGCACATGTTTAGTTCATGTCACGTACATTATTTCATAAAATAAC
Organism: Diadema antillarum; assembly: GCF_040938485.1. NCBI lineage: Eukaryota > Metazoa > Echinodermata > Echinoidea > Diadematoida > Diadematidae > Diadema > Diadema antillarum. The sequence continues at coordinate 633,197 of NW_027271669.1, forward strand.
AACTACTAGACCGGACAACATCTTGGGTATGTAAATTAGGGTCAAAGGTCATAAATGTTTCATCTTGTATCTTAGTGAATACCTGTCCTATCTTTCCCATATTTTTCACACGTATAGACGATGTCGCGAGAATCATTTCACAAAATAACCACTATTTCATCAGATGCAATCTTAGGAGTGCAAAGGTGGGTAAAAGGTCATATGTACTTGTTGCTGTTTCTTCGTTATAGTGTATACAGAATTTGGTACCTAACATGGCAGATATGACTCCCTTTGCTAAATGAGAATGCAAACATCACACGGCCAATGTCTCTAAACACAGATGAAACTTGTATGGTCATGCCTATTGCGATCAGGACTCGAATAATTGATGAAAAAAAAAAATCGGATCACCTTAATTTGTCAGTGATGACAAATTACAATCTCTAGTTAGGTGATCCGAGTATCCTTCGGATCACCTTCTGTATCTGTACGGATTCTTTCTTCTTCTTTGTTTCTTTATTTCTCCGCAAAAGTTGTGCAGAGGTTAGCTCAGAAAGTCCGCTGCCTATCAATTTCAAAATTATACCATGTATGCATCATGTCCCAAAGACGACAAATCTAATGTATCATTGTGATCAGTCGACCGTGACGTCACTATGACGTCATTATATGAAAACACATTCTCAATCATATCTCATTAATGGAATGAAATTTTTCAATGAAATTCACGTCACATATATTTCAAATTATGCGCATTCTACTCATGTTCTCAAAATTCATATTTTCTCTTAAAACGTGCGCGTACGCGCGCGTTGAAATATTTGTATGCTCCAATCGAGCTCAAAATTTTTTTGCACACGTTTCAGACCATTTGAAGCATTTTTTGAAAAATTGAAAAAATCGGACGGACGCGTACGCGCGCGCGCATATACGCACGCACAGCTCATGTGCAATTGAAATTTCCAGTTTTTTCACTTTGATCGGATGTCTGAAATGTTAAGGAATATTCATACCAAGTTTCAAATCAATGCGACTCAATATGACGTCATACGGGCCCGTCAAAGTTGAAATTCCGCGCGCGCGTCAATGGCGATATACAGTGCAACTATGCCAAAAAACTGCTAATTTTAAATTCGATTTTACTCGTCAGGATGGACGGTGACCCCCCATTTTCTTTACATATTTTAAAACCTGATGAGTTGTACATGTCATTTCATGGGGTGGCAATGCTGACAAAATGATTAAAAAATAGCAAATTTCTTAATAAAGTAAAAAAAGTAAATTTTCAAAATGACGTCATCAAATATCAAGTTCATTCGAGCGTATCTCACTAGTCCTTTGTCAATTTTCACCCAGATTTCAGTATGTAGTAGCTTATTTAATGTTCTTTCAAACACAAAATTACAAAATTTTGATTGGATAACGGTATCACCTCGTAAAAATGGATTGAAAGTAACCTTGTCAAATTTGACCAGTTTACGTGTTATCTCTATGGGAGTGCAGTTTTTCTGGAAATGAAAATTGACATGACTATCTTTATCGAGCACTAGCTCACTTAAGCTTCGGTAAATTTCTCCCAGATTTTCATATGTTGTAGCTGAGACTTTACGCTACCGTAAGTGTGCCCTTCGTTTTTTCATACGATGTCGGGATCACGTCAAAAATTTTGGTTGAAATTCAGGCTTATCTTCGATGTATTGAGATATTTCTTTCTTTCTGCAACTTTCTTTGCAATAACTCAAGAAAAACACGCCCTATCACTTCTATATTTTGCACATGTTTAGTTCATGTCACGTACATTATTTCATAAAATAACAACTACTTGATCGGACACCATCTTGGGTATGTAAATTAGGGTCAAAGGTCATAAGTGTTTCATCCTGTATCTTAGTGAATACATGTCCTATCTTTCCCATATTTTGCAAACGCAAAGACCATGTTACAAGGATCATTTCACAAAATAACCACTTTTTACTCAGATGCCATCTTGTCTGTGCAAATTGAGGTCAAAGGTCATATGTACTTCTTTTTGTATCTTCGTTATGACGTGTTATCTCTATGGGAGGGAATTTTTATAAATGTGAAAATTGACATGATTGTCTTTATCGAGCACTAGCTCACTTACCCTTCAGTGAATTTCTCCCAGATTTTAATATGTTGTAGCTGAGACTTTGCGCTATCGTTAGATTTCATTTTGTTTTTTCATACGATGTCGGGATCACGATAAAAAACTTGGTTGAAATTAAAGCTTATCTTCTATGTATTGAGATATTTCTTTCTTTCTGCAACTTTCTTTGCAATAACTCAAGAAAAACACGCCCTATCACCCCCATATTCTGCACATATTTAGTTCATGTCACGTACATTATTTCATAAAAGAACAACTACTTGATCGGACAACATCTTGGGTATGTAAATTAGGGTCAAAGGTCATAAATGTTTCATCTTGTATCTTGGCGAATACCTGTCCTATCTTTCCCATATTTTGCACACGTATAGACGATGTCGCAAGAATCATTTCACAAAATAACCACTTTTTCCTCAGATGCCATCTTGGGAGTGTAAAGGTGGGTCAAAGGTCATATGTATTTGTTGTTGTATCTTCGTTATCTAGTATATACGGAATTTGGTACCAAAGATGGCAGATATGACTCCCTTTTCTAAACGAGAATTCAAACATCACACGGCCAACGTTGTTATCAACAGACGAAACCTGTATGGTCATGCCTATTGCGATCAGGACTCGAATCATTGATGAAAAAAAAAAATCGGATCACCTTAATTTGTCAGTAATGACAAATTACAATCTCTAGTTTTTCTTTATTTCTCCCCAAAAGTTGTGCAGAGGTTAGCTCAGAAACTCCGCTGCCTGTCAATTTCAAAATTATATCATGTATGCATCATGTCCCAAAGACGGCAAAACTAATGTATCATTGTGATCAGTCAACCGTGACGTCACTATGACGTCATTATATGAAAACACATTCTCAATCATATCTCATTAATGAAATAGAATTTTTCAATGAAATTTACGTCACATATATTTCAAATTATGCGCATTCTACTCATGTTCTCAAAATTCATATTTTCACTTAAAACGTGCGCGTACGCGCGCGTTGAAATATTTGTATGCGTCAATCGAGCTCAAAATTTTTTTGCACACGTTTCAGACCATTTGGAGTATTTTTTGAAAAATTGAAAAAATCGGACGGACGCGTACGCGCGCGCGCATATACGCACGCACAGCTCATATGCAATTGAAATTTCCCGTTTTTTCACTTTGATCGCATGTCTGAAATGTCAAGGAATATTTATACCACGTTTCAAGTCAATCCGACTCAATATGACGTCATACGGGCCCGTCAAAGTTGAAATTCCGCGCGCGCGTCAATGGCGATATACAGTACAACTATGCCAAAAAACTGCCAATTTTAAATCCGATTTTACTCGTCAGGATGGACGGTGACCCCCCATTTTCTTTACACATATTGAAAGCTGATGAGTTGTACATGTCATTTCATGGGTAGGCAATGCTGGAAAAATGATTAAAAGATATCAAATTTCTTAATAAAGTAAAAAAAGTAAATTTTCAAAATGACGTCATCAAATTACAAGTTCACTCGAGCGTAACTCACTTATCCTCTGCCAATTTTCTCCCATATTTCAGTATGTTGTAGCTTATGAAATGTTCTTTCATTAATGTAAAAACAACATTTTGATTGGATGACGTCATCGCCTCGTAAAAATGGATTGAATGTATCCTTGTAGAATTTGACCAGTTTACGTGTTATCTCTATGGGAGAGCAGTTTTTCTGGCAGTGAAAATTGACATGACTCTCTTTTTCGAGCACTAGCTCACTTTTGCTTCGGTGAATTTTTCCCAGATTTTAGTATGTTGTAGCTGAGACTTTGGGCTTTCGTAAGTGTGCCCTTCGTTTTTTCATACGACGTCGGCATCACGTCGAAAAACTTGGTTGAAAATGGCACGAGGCTTCGATGCAGCGTCATTTTGCTTAATACACAGGGCCTATGGAGCATGACATAGGTCATTGCATAGCGCATCCGACTCGTAATCCTAAGGTCCCTGGTTCGAGGCTCACCCCTGCCAATATTTTTTTCATTTTTTTAAACACTTTTTTTCTTCTTTTTCTTTAGTTAGTCTTAATCTCCCTTCCTAACTTTATCTTTTTCTCATTTTTTAATGCTTCTCCTTCAAATTTCTATAAAATAACATAATTTTTTCTTTATTTTTCTTTCTTTCTACTACTTTCTGTGCAATTGATGAACAACAACAATGGCTATCAATCCCATATTTTGCACATGTTAAGTTCATGTCATGTACATTATTTCATAATATAACAACTACTTGATCAGACACCATCTTGGGTATGTAAATTAGGGTCAAAGGTCATAAATGTTTCATCCTGTATCTTGGTGAATACATGTCCTATCTTTCCCATATTTTGCACACACAAAGACCATGTAACAAGGATCATTTCACAAAATAACCACTTTTTGCTCAGACGCCATCTTGGGTGTGCAAAGTGAGGTCAAAGGTCATATGTACTTCTTTCTGTATTTTCGTTATGACGTGTTATCTCTATGGGAGGGATTTTTGTTAATGTGAAAATTGACATGCTTTTCTTTATCGAGCACTAGCTTTCACTTACCCTTCGGTGAATTTCTCCCAGATTTTATGTTGTACCTAAGACTTTGCATTTTGCATCTTGGTGAATACCTGTCCTATCTTTGCCATATTTTGCACACGAATATAGACGATGTCGCAAGAATCATTTCACAAAATAACCACTTTTTCCTCAGATGCCATCTTGGGAGTGTAAAGGTGGGTCAAAGGATGACGGTATCACCTCGTAAAAATGGATTGAATGTAAACGTATCAAATTTGACCAGTTTACGTGTTATCTCTATGGGAGTGCAGTCTTTCTGGAAATGAAAATTGACACGACTATCTTTCTCGAGCACTAGCTCACTAACCCTTCGGTAAATTTCTCCCAGATTTTAATGTGTTATAGCTGAGACTTTACGCTACCGTAAGTGTGCCCTTTATTTTTTCATACGATGTCGGGATTAGGTCAAAAATTTTGTTGGAAATTCAAGCTTATTTTAGATGTATTGAGATATTTCTTTCTTTCTGCAACTTTCTTTGCAATAACCAAAGAAAAACAGCCTTTATCACCCCCATATTTTGCACATGTTTAGTTCATGTCACGTACATTATTTCATAAAATAACAACTACTTGATCAGACACCATCTTGGGTATGTAAATTAGGGTCAAAGGTCATAAATGTTTCATCCTGTATCTTGGTGAATATATGTCCTATCTTTTCCATATTTTACACACGTAAAGAACATGTTACAAGAATAATTTCACAAAATAACCACTATTTGTTCAGATGCCATCTTGTCTGTGCAAAGTGGGATCAAAGGTCATATGTACATCTTTTTGTGTCTTCGCTATGACGTGTTATCTCTATGGGAGAGAATTTTTCTAGATGTGAAAATTGACGTGATATGTTTTTATCGAGCCCTAGCTCACTTAACCTTCGGTGAATTTCTCCCAGATTTTAATATGTTGTAGTTTAGACTTTGGGCTATCGTTAATGTGCCCTCCAGTTTTTTGATACGACGTCGGCATTACGTCAAAAAACTTGGTGGAAATGAAAGCTTATCTTCGATGTATTTTCATACTTCTTTCCTTTTTCAACTTTCTTTGCAATAACTCAAGAAAAACAGGTTTTATCACCCCCATCTTTGGCACATGTTTAGTTCATGTCACGTACATTATTTCATAAAATGACAACTACTTGATTTGACAACATCTTGGGTATGTAAATTAGGGTCAAAGTTCATAAATTTTTCATCTAGTATCTTGGTGAATACCTCTCCTATATTTCCCATATTTTGCACACGTATAGACGATGTCGTAAGAATTATTTCACAAAATAACTACTTTTTCCTCAGATGCCATCTTGGGAGTGTAAAGGTGGGTCAAAGGTCATATGTATTTGTTGCTGTATCTTCGTTATCTAGTGTATACAGAATTTGGCACCAAAGATGGCAGATATGACTTCCTTTTCTAAATGAGAATCCAAACATCACACGGCCAATGTCTCTAAACACAGATGAAACCTGTATGGTCATCAGGATTCGAATCATTGATTTAAAAAAAAAAAATCGGATCACCTTAATTTGTCAGTAATGACAAATTACAATCTCTAGTTTTTCTTTATTTCTCCCCAAAAGTTGTGCAGAGGTTAGCTCAGAAAGTGCATTGCCTATCAATGTCAAACTTATACCATATATGTATGGTGACCCAAAGACGACAAATCTTGTAAAATCATTGTGATCAGTCGACCGTGACGTCACTATGACGTCATTATATGAAAACACATTTTCATTCATATCTCATTAATGGAATGGAATTTTTCAATCAAATTTACGTCACATATAGTTCAAGTCAAGCGCATTCTACTCACATTCTCAAAATTCATCTATATCTTAAAACGTGCGCGTACGCGCGCGTTGAAATATTTGTATGCTCAAATCGAGCTCAAATTTTTTTTGCACACGTTTCAGACCATTTGGAGCATTTTTTGAAAAATTGAAAAAATTGGACGGACGCGTACGCGCGCGCTCATATACGCACGCACAGCTCATATGCAATAGAAATTTCCCGTTTTTTCACACTTATCGGCTGCCTGAAATGTCAAGGAATATTTCTACCAAGTTTGAAGTCAATCCGACTCAATATGAGGTCATACGGGCCCGTCAAAGTTGAAATTCCGCGCGCGCGTCAATGGCGATATACAGTACAACTATGCCAAAAAACTGTCAATTTTAAATCCGATTTTACTCGTCAGGATGGACGGTGACCCTCCATTTTCTGTACATATTTTGAAAGCTGATGAGTTGTACATGTCATTTCATGGGGTGGCAATGCTGACAAAATGATTAAAAGATATCAAATTTCTTAATAAAGTAAAAAAAGTAAATTTTCAAAATGACGTCATCAAATTTCAAGTTCATTCGAGCGTATCTCACTAGTCCTTTGTCAATTTTCACCCAGATTTCAGTATGATGTAGCTTATTTAATGTTCTTTCAAACATAATATTACAATATTTTGATTGGATAACGGTATCACCTCGTAAAAATGGATTAAAAGTAATCTTGTCAAATTTGACCAGTTTACGTGTTATCTCTATGGGAGTGCAGTTTTTCTGGAAATGAAAATTGACATGACTATCTTTATCGAGCACTAGCTCACTTAAGCTTCGGTAAATTTCTCCCAGATTTACATATGTTGTAGCTGAGACTTTACCCTACCGTAAGTGTGCCCTTTGTTTTTTCATACGATGTCGGAATCACGTCAAAAAATTGGGTTGAAATTCAGGCTTATCTTCGATGTATTGAGATATTTCTTTCTTTCTGCAACTTTCTTTGCAATAACTCAAGAAAAACGGCCTCTATCACTTCTATATTTTGCACATGTTTAGTTCATGTCACGTACATTATTTCATAGAATAACAACTACTTGATCGGACACCATCTTGGGTATGTAAAGTAGGGTCAAAGGTCATAAGTGTTTCACCCTGTATCTTAGTGAATACATGTCCTATCTTTCCCATATTTTGCACACGCAAAGACCATGTTACAAGGATCATTTCACAAAATAACCACTTTTTACTCAGATGCCATCTTGTCGTTGCAAATTGAGGTCAAAGGTCATATGTACTTCTTTTTGTATCTTCGTTATGACGTGTTACCTCTAAGGGAGGGAATTTTCTTTAATGTGAAAATTGACATGATTGTCTTTATCGAGCACTAGCTCACTTACCCTTCGGTGAATTTCTCCCAGATTTTAATATGTTGTAGCTGAGACTTTGCGCTATCGTTTCATTTCCTTTGTTTTTTCATACGATGTCGGGATTACGATAAAAAATTGGTTGAAATTAAAGCTTATCTTCTATGTATTGAGATATTTCCTTCTTTCTGCAACTCTCTTTGCAATAACTCAAGAAAAACACGCCCTATCACCCCCATATTCTGCACATGTTTAGTTCATGTCACGTACATTATTTCATAAAATAACAACTACTAGATCAGACAACATCTTGGGTATGTAAATTAGGGTCAAAGGTCATAAATGTTTCATCTTGTATCTTAGTGAACACCTGTCCTATCTTTCCCATATTTTCCACACGTATAGACGATGTCGCGAGAATCATTTCACAAAATAACCACTATTTCATCAGATGCAATCTTGGGAGTGCAAAGGTGGGTCAAAGGTCATATGTATTCATTGCTGTATCTTCGTTATTCAGTGTATACAGAATTTGGTACCAAAGATGGCAGATATGACTCCCTTTTCTAAATGAGAATGCAAACATCACACGGCCAATGTCTCTAAACACAGATGAAACTTGTATGGTCATGCCTATTGCGATCAGGACTCGAATCATTGATAAAAAAAAATCGGATCACCTTAATTTGTCAGTGATGACAAATTACAATCTCTAGTTAGGTGATCCGAGTATCCTTCGGATCACCTTCTGTATCTGTACGGATTCTTTCTTCTTCTTTCTTTCTTTATTTCTCCGCAAAAGTTGTGCAGAGGTTAGCTCAGAAAGTCCGCTGCCTATCAATTTCAAAATTATACCATGTATGCATCATGTCCCAAAGACGACAAATCTAATGTATCATTGTGATCAGTGGACCGTGACGTCACTATGACGTCATTATATGAAAACACATTCTCAATCATATCTCATTAATGGAATGAAATTTTTCAATGAAATTTACGTCACATATATTTCAAATTATGCGCATTCTACTCATGTTCTCAAAATTCATATTTTCTCTTAAAACGTGCGCGTACGCGCGCGTTGAAATATTTGTATGCTCCAATCGAGCTCAAAATTTTTTTGCACACGTTTCAGACCATTTGGAGCATTTTTTGAAAAATTGAAAAAATCGGACGGACGCGTACGCGCGCGCGCATATACGCACGCACAGCTCATGTGCAATTGAAATTTCCAGTTTTTTCACTTTGATCGGATGTCTGAAATGTTAAGGAATATTTATACCAAGTTTCAAGTCAATCCGACTCAATATGACGTCATACGGGCCCGTCAAAGTTGAAATTCCGCGCGCGCGTCAATGGCGATATACAGTGCAACTATGCCAAAAAACTGCCAATTTTAAATCCGATTTTACTCGTCAGGATGGACGGTGACCCCCCATTTTCTGTACATATTTTGAAAGCTGATGAGTTGTACATGTCATTTCATGGGGTGGCAATGCTGACAAAATGATTAAAAGATATCAAATTTCTTAATAAAGTAAAAAAAGTAAATTTTCAAAATGACGTCATCAAATTTTAAGTTCATTCGAGCATATCTCACTAGTCCTTTGTCAATTTTCACCCAGATTTCAGTATGATGTAGCTTATTTCATGTTCTTTCAAACATAAAATTACAATATTTTGATTGGATAACGGTATCACCTCGTAAAAATGGATTGAAAGTAATCTTGTCAAATTTGACCAGTTTACGTGTTATCTCTATGGGAGTGCAGTTTTTCTGGAAATGAAAATTGACATGACTATCTTTATCGAGCACTAGCTCACTTAAGCTTCGGTAAATTTCTCCCAGATTTTAATATGTTGTAGCTGAGACTTTACGCTACCGTAAGTGTGCCCTTTGTTTTTTCATACGATGTCAGAATCACGTCAAAAAATTGGGTTGAAATTCAGGCTTATCTTCGATGTATTGAGATATTTCTTTCTTTCTGCAACTTTCTTTGCAATAACTCAAGAAAAACGGCCTCTATCACTTCTATATTTTGCACATGTTTAGTTCATGTCACGTGAATTATTTCATAAAAAAACAATTACTTGATCGGACACCATCTTGGGTATGTAAATTAGGGTCAAAGGTCATAAGTGTTTCACCCTGTATCTTAGTGAATACATGTCCTATCTTTCCCATATTTTGCATACGCAAAGACCATGTTACAAGAATCATTTCACAAAATAACCACTTTTTACTCAGATGCCATCTTGTCTGTACAAATTGAGGTCAAAGGTCATATGTACTTCTTTTTGTATCTTCGTTATGACGTGTTATCTCTATGGGAGGGAATTTTCTTTAATGTGAAAATTGACATGATTGTCTTTATCGAGCACTAGCTCACTTACCCTTCGGTGAATTTCTCCCAGATTTTAATATGTTGTAGCTGAGACTTTGCGCTATCGTTTAGTTTCCTTTGTTTTTTCATACGATGTCGGGATGACGATAAAAAATTGGTTGAAATTAAAGCTTATCTTCTATGTATTGAGATATTTCTTTCTTTCTGCAACTTTCTTTGCAATAACTCAAGAAAAACACGCCCTATCACCCCCATATTTTGCACATGTTTAGTTCATGTCTCGTACATTATTTCATAAAATAACAACTACTAGATCGGACATCTTGGGAATGTAAATTAGGGTCAAAGGTCATAAATGTTTCATCTTGTATCTTAGTGAATACCTGTCCTATCTTTCCCATATTTTTCACACGTATAGACGATGTCGCGAGAATCATTTCACAAAATAACCACTATTTCATCAGATGCAATCTTGGGAGTGCAAAGGTGGGTCAAAGGTCATATGTATTCATTGCTGTATCTTCGTTATTCAGTGTATACAGAATTTGGTACCAAAGATGGCAGATATGACTCCCTTTTCTAAATGAGAATGCAAACATCACACGGCCAATGTCTCTAAACAGAGATGGAACTTGTATGGTCATGCCTATTGCGATCAGGACTCGAATCATTGATAAAAAAAATCGGATCACCTTAATTTGTCAGTGATGACAAATTACAATCTCTAGTTAGGTGATCCGAGTATCCTCTCGGATCACCTTCTGTATCTGTACGGATTCTTTGTTTTTCTTCTTTATTTCTCCTCAAAAGTTGTGCAGAGGTTAGCTCAGAAAGTCCGCTGCCTGTCAATTTCAAAATTATATCATGTATGCATCATGTCCCAAAGACGGCAAATCTAATGTATCATTGTGATCAGTCGACCGTGACGTCACTATGACGTCATTATATGAAAACACATTCTCAATCATATCTCATTAATGAAATAGAATTTTTCAATAAAATTTACGTCACATATATTTAAAGTTATGCGCATTCTACTCATGTTCTCAAAATTCATATTTTCTCTTAAAACGTGCGCGTACGCGCGCGTTGAAATATTTGTATGCTCCAATCGAGCTCAAAATTTTTTTGCACACGTTTCAGACCATTTGGAGCATTTTTTGAAAAATTGAAAAAATCGGACGGACGCGTACGCGCGCGCGCATATACGCACGCACAGCTCATATGCAATTGAAATTTCCAGTTTTTTCACTTTGATCGCATGTCTGAAATGTCAAGGAATATTTATACCACGTTTCAAGTCAATCCGACTCAATATGACGTCATACGGGGCCGTCAAAGTTGAAATTCCGCGCGCGCGTCAATGGCGATATACAGTGCAACTATGCCAAAAAACTGCCAATTTGAAATCCGATTTTACTCGTCAGGATGGACGGTGACCCCCCATTTTCTTTACATATATTGAAAGCTGATGAGTTGTACATGTCATTTCATAGGTAGGCAATGCTGACAAAATGATTAAAAGATATCAAATTTCTTAATAAAGTCAAAAAAGTAAATTTTCAAAATGACGTCATCAAATTACAAGTTTACTCGAGCGTATCTCACTTATCCTCTGCCAATTTTCTGCCATATTTCAGTATGTTGTAGCTTATGAAATGTTCTTTCATTAATGTAAAAACAACATTTTGATTGGATGACGTCATCGCCTCGTAAAAATGGATTGAATGTATCCTTGTAGAATTTGAACATTTTACGTGTTATCTCTATGGGAGAGCAGTTTTTCTGGCAGTGAAAATTGACATGACTCTCTTTTTCGAGCACTAGCTCACTTTTGCTTCGGTGAATTTTTCCCAGATTTTAGTATGTTGTAGCTGAGACTTTGGGCTATCGTAAGTGTGCCCTTCATTTTTTCATACGACGTCGGCATCACGTCGAAAAACTTGGTTGAAAATGGCACGTGGCTTCGATGCAGCGTCATTTTGCTTAATACACAGGGCCTATGGAGCATGAAATAGGTCATTGCATAGCGCATCCGACTCGTAATCCTAAGGTCCCTGGTTCGAGGCTCACCCCTGCCAATATTTTTTTTTTCATTTTTTTAAACACTTTTTTTCTTCTTTTTCTTTAGTTAGTCTTAATCTCCCTTCCTAACTTTATCTTTTTCTGATTTTTTTATGCTTCTCCTTCAAATTTCTATAAAATAACATATTTTTTTCTTTATTTTTCTTTCTTTCTACTACTTTCTGTGCAATAGATGAACAACAACAATGGCTATCAATCCCATATTTTGCACATGTTTAGTTCATGTCACGTACATTATTTCATAAAATAACAACTACTTGATCAGACACCATCTTGGGTATGTAAATTAGGGTCAAAGGTCATAAATGTTTCATCCTGTATCTTGGTGAATACATGTCCTATCTTTCCCATATTTTGCACACACAAAGACCATGTAACAAGGATCATTTCACAAAATAACCACTTTTTGCTCAGACGCCATCTTGGGTGTGCAAAGTGAGGTCAAAGGTCATATGTACTTCTTTCTGTATTTTCGTTATGACGTGTTATCTCTATGGGAGGGATTTTTTTTTAATGTGAAAATCGACATGCTTTTCTTTATCGAGCACTAGCTCTCACTTACCCTTCGGTGAATTTCTCCCAGATTTTATGTTGTACCTAAGACTTTGCATTTTGCATCTTGGTGAATACCTGTCCTATCTTTGCCATATTTTGCACACGAATATAGACGATGTCGCAAGAATCATTTCACAAAATAACCACTTTTTCCTCAGATGCCATCTTGGGAGTGTAAAGGTGGGTCAAAGGTCATATGTATTCGTTGCTGTATCTTCGTTATTCAGTGTATACAGAATTGGTACCAAAGATGGCAGATATGACTCCCTTTTCTAAATGAGAATCCAAACCTCACACGGCCAATGTCTCTAAACACAGATGAAACTTGTATTGTCATGCCTATTACGATCAGGACTCGAATCATTGATTAAAAAAAAAATCGGATCACCTTAATTTGTCAGTGATGACAAATTACAATCTCTAGTTTTTCTTCTTCTTCTTTATTTCTCCTCAAAAGTTGTGCAGAGGTTAGCTCAGAAAGTGCATTGCCTCTCAATGTCAGACTTATACCATATATGTATCATGTCGCAAAGACGACAGCGCAAGTAAAATCATAGTGATCAGTCGACCGTGACGTCACTATGACGTCATTATATGAAAACACATTTTCATGCATATCTCATTAATGGAATGGAATATTTCAATGAAATTTACGTCACATATATTTCAAGTCAAGCGCATTCTACTCATATTCTCAAAATTCATTTTTATTTCAAAACGCGCGCGTACGCGCGCGTTGAAATATTTGTATGCTCAAATCCAGCTCAAATTTTTTTTGCACACGTTTCAGACCATTTGGAGCATTTTTTGAAAAATTGAAAAAATCGGACGGACGCGTACGCGCGCGCGCATATACGCACGCACAGCTCATATGCAATTGAAATTTCCAGTTTTTTCACTTTGATCGCATGTCTGAAATGTCAAGGAATATTTATACCACGTTTCAAGTCAATCCGACTCAATATGACGTCATACGGGGCCGTCAAAGTTGAAATTCCGCGCGCGCGTCAATGGCGATATACAGTGCAACTATGCCAAAAAACTGCCAATTTTAAATCCGATTTTACTCGTCAGGATGGACGGTGACCCCCCATTTTCTTTACATATATTGAAAGCTGATGAGTTGTACATGTCATTTCATGGGTAGGCAATGCTGACAAAATGATTAAAAGATATCAAATTTCTTAATAAAGTAAAAAAAGTAAATTTTCAAAATGACGTCATCAAATTACAAGTTTACTCGAGCGTATCTCACTTATCCTTTGCCAATTTTCTCCCATATTTCAGTATGTTGTAGCTTATGAAATGTTCTTTCATTAATGTAAAAACAACATTTTGATTGGATGACGTCATCGCCTCGTAAAAATGGATTGAATGTATCCTTGTAGAATTTGACCAGTTTACGTGTTATCTCTATGGGAGAGCAGTTTTTCTGGCAGTGAAAATTGACATGACTCTCTTTTTCGAGCACTAGCTCACTTTTGCTTCGGTGAATTTTTCCCAGATTTTAGTATGTTGTAGCTGAGACTTTGGGCTATCGTAAGTGTGCCCTTCATTTTTTCATACGACGTCGGCATCACGTCGAAAAACTTGGTTGAAAATGGCACGTGGCTTCGATGCAGCATCATTTTGCTTAATACACAGGGCCTATGGAGCATGAAATAGGTCATTGCATAGCGCATCCGACTCGTAATCCTAAGGTCCCTGGTTCGAGGCTCACCCCTGCCAATATTTTTTTTTCATTTTTTTAAACACTTTTTTTCTTCTTTTTCTTTAGTTAGTCTTAATCTCCCTTCCTAACTTTATCTTTTTCTGATTTTTTTATGCTTCTCCTTCAAATTTCTATAAAATAACATATTTTTTTCTTTATTTTTCTTTCTTTCTACTACTTTCTGTGCAATAGATGAACAACAACAATGGCTATCAATCCCATATTTTGCACATGTTTAGTTCATGTCACGTACATTATTTCATAAAATAACAACTACTTGATCAGACACCATCTTGGGTATGTAAATTAGGGTCAAAGGTCATAAATGTTTCATCCTGTATCTTGGTGAATACATGTCCTATCTTTCCCATATTTTGCACACACAAAGACCATGTAACAAGGATCATTTCACAAAATAACCACTTTTTGCTCAGACGCCATCTTGGGTGTGCAAAGTGAGGTCAAAGGTCATATGTACTTCTTTCTGTATTTTCGTTATGACGTGTTAT
Organism: Diadema antillarum; assembly: GCF_040938485.1. NCBI lineage: Eukaryota > Metazoa > Echinodermata > Echinoidea > Diadematoida > Diadematidae > Diadema > Diadema antillarum. The sequence goes on from NW_027271669.1 coordinate 648,208, forward strand.
CTCTATGGGAGGGATTTTTTTTAATGTGAAAATCGACATGCTTTTCTTTATCGAGCACTAGCTCTCACTTACCCTTCGGTGAATTTCTCCCAGATTTTATGTTGTACCTAAGACTTTGCATTTTGCATCTTGGTGAATACCTGTCCTATCTTTGCCATATTTTGCACACGAATATAGACGATGTCGCAAGAATCATTTCACAAAATAACCACTTTTTCCTCAGATGCCATCTTGGGAGTGTAAAGGTGGGTCAAAGGTCATATGTATTCGTTGCTGTATCTTCGTTATTCAGTGTATACAGAATTGGTACCAAAGATGGCAGATATGACTCCCTTTTCTAAATGAGAATCCAAACCTCACACGGCCAATGTCTCTAAACACAGATGAAACTTGTATTGTCATGCCTATTACGATCAGGACTCGAATCATTGATTAAAAAAAAATCGGATCACCTTAATTTGTCAGTGATGACAAATTACAATCTCTAGTCTTCGATGTATTTTCATATTAATTTCCTTTTGCAACTTTCTTTGCAATAACTCAAGAAAAACAAGCCCTATCTATCCAATATTTCGCACATGTTTAGTTCATGTTACGTACATCATTTCATAAAGTAACAATTACTTGATCGGACACAATCTTCGGTATGTAAATTAGGGTCAAAGGTCATAAATGGTTCATCCTGTATCTAAGTGAATACATGTCCTATCTCTCCAATATTTTGCACACGCAAAGATCATGTTACAAGAATCATTTCACAAAATAACCACTCTTTGCTCAGATGTCATCTTGTCTGTGCAAAGTGGGGTCAAAAGGTCATATGTACTTCTTTCTGTTTCTTCGTTATGACGTGTTATCTCTATGGGAGGGAATTTTTCTAGATGTGAAAATTGACATGATTGTCTTTATCGAGCACTAGCTCAATTACCCTTCGGTGAATTTTTCTCAGATTTTAATATGTTGTAACTTAGACTTTGCGCTATCGTTACGTGCCCTTTGTTTTTTCATATGATGTCGGGATCATGTTAAAATACTTGGTTGAAATTAAGCTTATCTTCGATGTATTGAGATATTTCTATGTTTCTGCAACTTTCTTTGCAATAACTCAAGAAAAACAGCCCCTATCACCCCCATATTTTGCACATGTTTAGCTCATGTCACGTACATTATTTCGTAAAATGGCAGTTATAGAAATACAAGACAGAATAATTCAAGAAATGAATGATGGTAAAGAAGTTTTGGCAATATTCATGGATCTTTCTAAAGCATTTGATTGTCTTTCTCATGAAATTTTACTTCAAAAATTGCAATATTATGGTGTTCGTGGTGTCTGTCTTAAGTGGTTCAGATCTTATTTATGTGGGCGGAAACAATTCACTGTTTATGATTCTTTCCATTCGTCTTTTAGAAATATCAATACGGGTGTGCCTCAGGGATCCATTCTTGGACCTTTACTGTTTTTGATTTATATAAACGATATTGTCAATTCTTGCCATGAATCTCATTTTATTTTATATGCAGACGACACCTCACTTCTTGCCTCTCATAATGATATCAATGTGTTGATTGAACTTTTAAACAAAAATCTTTATCAAGTACATAATTGGTTTAAGTGCAATATGCTCACTTTGAATATAAGTAAAACACAATGTGTACTTTTTAAACGCGGAGGTGTGCAGTATAATACTGATGATATGATTTTAAAAATTGGTGATATACGTTTGAAATTTTATGAATCTGTAAATTTTTTAGGTGTTGTATTAAACAGTAAGTTGAGTTGGAGCGATCATATTGACTTTGTCTGTACAAAAATTTCTCGTTTTATTGGAATTTTGAATCGACTGAAATATGATTTGCCAAGTTACATTTTGTTCGCTCTTTATAATGCTTATATTTTATCTGTTTTATCTTATTGCAATTCTATTTGGGGAAACACGTATTCTTGCCATACTCAAAGACTGTTTATACTACAAAAGAAAGCAATTCGAATTTGTACAAAGTCAGATTATAGAGCTTCAACATCTAAACTTTTTAAATCATTACACACTCTTAAATTGCAAGATTTGAATAAAATTCAAATATGTTCCTTTATGCAACGTTTCCATGCTAAAACTCTTTCACCTTATTTACAAAATATGTTTTCTGTGAACTCTGATGTACATAATTATTATACAAGATCGTCAAATCATCTTCATCGATGGCGTTTTTTAACCGATAAATCTAAATATTCGTTACGTCATACTGGTCCTGTTTTATGGAATACGTTAGAATTGAGCAAATTCAATACACAGTTTAATAATATGTTCAAAAGGCAGTACAAGAAGTTATTGATTAGTAAGTATTGATTGGATTATTATGTATGGATGCATTGGTCTTTCTTCTATTTGTATGATGGTGTTTAATGTTTTTCTCTTTTTTGTTATGATTAATTTGATTTTTTTTAAAGTAATTTTCAAATGATTATAACGCGGAGTATGTGCAACATAACAAGCCTATTCTGGCTTTCTACGCGCATACCATTTTCCGGTCAACCAAACACATAATGTTAATGAGTTTCTGTTTTCTATGTACCTGTGATATCTGTTTTCCCGATGTGTTTTTTTTTTTTTGTTCTTTTGTCTTTATCATAATCTCGCTTTGTTTTGTTGTCGTTTCCATTGTTTTTAAACTCACTTTTTGTACAATTTGCTCATATTCACATATATTTTGTATATTATATATTGAATCGGAAATAAAGATTGAATTGATTGATTGATAAAATAACAACTACTTGATCGGACAATATCTTGGGTATGTAAATTAGGGTCAAAGGTCACATATGTTTCATCCTGTATCTTGGTGAATACATGTCTTATCTTTCCCATATTTTGCACACGTAAAGATCATGTTACAAGAATCATTTCACAAAATAACCATTCTTTGCTCAGATGCCATCTAGGTTGTGCAAAGTGGGGTCAAAGGTTATTAGGTGATCCGAGTATCCTCTCGGATCACCTATTGTTTCTGTACGGATTCTTTCTTTATTTCTATCTCCTCAAAATTTGTGCATCGATTAGCTCAGAAAGTGCATTGCCTCTCAATGTCAAACTTATACCATATATGTATCATGTCACAAAGACGACAGCGCAAGTAAAATCAAAGTGATCAGTCGACCGTGACGTCACTATGACGTCATTATATGAAAACACATTTTCATGCATATCTCATTAATGGAATAGAATATTTCAATGAAATTTACGTCACATATATTTCAAGTCAAGTGGATTCTACTCATATTCTCAAAATTCATTTTTATCTCAAAACGCACGCGTACGCGCGCGTTGAAATATTTGTATGCTCAAATCGAGCTCAAAATTTTTTTGCACACGTTTCAGACTATTTGGAGCATTTTTTGAAAAATTGAAAAAATTGGACGGACGCGTACGCGCGCGCACATATTCGCATGCACAGCTCATATGCAATAGAAATTTTCAGTTTTTTCACACGGATCGAATGTCCAAAATGTCAAGGAATATTTCTACCAAGTTTCAAGTCGATCCGACTCAATATGACGTCATACGGGCCCGTCAAAATCAAAATTCCGCGCGTGCGTCAATGGGGATACACAGTGCAACTATGCCAAAAAACCGCCAATTTTAAATCGGATTTTACTCGTCAGGATGGACGGTGACCCCCCAATTTCTTGACATATTCTGAAAGCTGATGAGTTGTACATATCATTTCATGGGTTGACTATGCTGACAAAATGATTAAAAGATATCAAATTTCTTAATAAATTAAAAAAAGTTAATTTTCAAAATGACGTCATCAAATTTCAAGTTTACTCAAGCGTATCTCACTTATCCTTTGCCAATTTTCACCCAAATTTCAGTATGCTGTAGCTTATGAATTGTTCTTTCATAATTGTAAAGCATAATTTTGATTGGATGACGGCATCACTTCGTAAAAATGGATTGAAAGTAACCTTGTCAAATTTGACCAGTTTACGTGTAATCTCTATGGGAGTGCAGTTTTTATGGAAATGAAAATTGACATTGCTATCTTTATCGAGCACTAGCTCACTTATGCTTCGGTGAATTTCTCCCAGATTTTAATATATTGTAGCTGAGACTTTGGGCTATCGAAAATGTGCCCTTCGTTTTTTCTAACGATGTCGGGATCATGTCAAAAATCTTACTTGAAATTAATGTTTATCTTCGATGTATTGAAATATTTCTTTCTTTTTGCAACTTTATGTGCAATAACCCAAGAAAAACATACCCTATCACCACCATATTTTGCACATGTTTAGTTCATGTCACGAACATTATTTCATAAAATAACAACTACTTGATCGAACACCATCTTGGGTATGTAAATTAGGGTCAAAGGTCATAAGTGTTTCACCCTGTATCTTAGTGAATATATGTTGTATCTTTCCCATATTTTGCACACGCAAAGACCATGTTACAAGAATCATTTCACAAAATAACCACTTTTTACTCAGATGCCATCTTGTCTGTGCAAATTGAGGTCAAAGGTCATATGTACTTCTTTTTGTATCTTCGTTATGACGTGTTATCTCTATGGGAGGGAATTTTCTTTAATGTGAAAATTGGCATGATTGTCTTTATCGAGCACTAGCTCACTTACCCTTCGGTGAATTTCTCCAAGATTTTAATATGTTGTAGCTGAGACTTTGCGCTATCGTTTTCATACCTTCGTTTTTTCATACAATGTCGGGATTACGATGAAAAATTGGTTGAAATTAAAGCTTATCTTCTATGTATTGAGATATTTCTTTCTTTCTGCAACTTTCTTTGCAATAACTCAAGAAAAACACGCCCTATCACCCCCATATTTTGCACATGTTTAGTTCATGTCTCGTACATTATTTCATAAAATAACAACTACTAGATCGGACAACATCTTGGGTATGTAAATTAGGGTCAAAGGTCATAAAGGTTTCATCTTGTATCTTAGTGAATACCTGTTCTATCTCTCCCATATTTTTCACACGTATAGACGATGTCGCGAGAATCATTTCACAAAATAACCACTATTTCATCAGATGCAATCTTGGGAGTGCAAAGGTGGGTCAAAGGTCATATGTATTCATTGCTGTATCTTCGTTATTCAGTGTATACAGAATTTGGTACCAAAGATGGCAGATATGACTCCCTTTTCTAAATGAGAATGCAAACATCACACGGCCAATGTCTCTAAACACAGATGAAACTTGTATGGTCATGCCTATTGCGATCAGGACTCGAATCATTGATAAAAAAAATCGGATCACCTTAATTTGTCAGTGATGACAAATTACAATCTCTAGTTATGTACTTGTTGCTGTATCTTCGTTATAGTGTATACAGATTTGGTACCAAAGATGGCAGATATGACGACCTTTTCTAAATGAGAATCCAAACATCACACGGCCAATGTCTCTGAACACAGATGAAACCTGTCATGGTCATGCCTATTGCGGTCAGGACTTGAATCATTGATTAAAAAAAAAATCGGATCACCTTAATTTGTCAGTGATGACAAATTACAATCTCTAGTTTCTCCTCAAAAGTTGTGCAGAGGTTAGCTCAGAAAGTGCATTGCCTCTCAATGTCAAACTTATACCATATATGTATCATGTCGCAAAGACGACAGCGCAAGTACAATCATAGTGATCAGTCGACCGTGACGTCACTATGACGTCATTATATGAAAACACATTTTCATGCATATCTCATTAATGGAATGGAATATTTCAATGAAATTTACGTCAAATATATTTCAAGTCAAGGGAATTCTACCCATATTCTCAAAATTCATTTTTATTTCAAAACGTGCGCGTACGCGCGCGTTGAAATATTTGTATGCTCAAATTGAGCTCAAAATTTTTTGCACACGTTTCAGACCATTTGGAGCATTTTTTGAAAAATTGAAAAAATTGGACGGACGCGTACGCGCGCGCACATATTCGCACGCACAGCTAATATGAAATAGAAATTTTCAATTTTTCACACGGATCGGATGTCCAAAATGTCAAGGAATATTTCTACCAAGTTTCAGGTCGATCCGATTCAATATGACGTCATACGGGCCCGTCAAATTCAAAATTCCGCGCGTGCGTCAATGGGGATACACAGTGCAACTATGCCAAAAAACCGCCAATTTTAAATCGGATTTTACTCGTCAGGATGGAGGGTGACCCCCCATTTTCTTGACATATTCTAAAAGCTAATGAGTTGTACATGTCATTTCATGGGCTGGCTATGCTGACAAAATGATTAAAAGATATCAAATTTCTTAATAAATTAAAAAAGTAAATTTTCAAAATGACGTCATCAAATTTCAAGTTTACTCGAGCGTATCTCACTTATACTTTGCCAATTTTCACCTAAATTTCAATATGTTGTAGCTTATGAAATGCTCTTTCATTACTGTAATTACACAATTTTGATTAAAAGAAGACATCACCTCGAAAAAATGGATTAAAGGTAACCTTGTCAAATTTGACCAATTTACGTGTAATCTCTATGGGAGTGCAATTTTTATGGAAATGAAAATTGACATGACTATCTTTATCGAGCACTAGCTCACTTATGCTTCGGTGAATTTCTCTAAGATTTTAATATGTTGTAGCTGAGACATAGGGCTATCGGTAATGTGCCCTTGGTTTTTTCATACGTTGTCGGGATCACGTGCAAAAACTTGGTTGAAATTAAAGCTCGTCTTCGATGTATTGTAATATTTCTTTCTTTTTACAACTTTATGTGCAATAACTCAAGAAAAACATACCCTATCACCACCATATTTTGCACATGTTTAGTTCATGTCACGTACATTATTTCATAAAATAATAACTACTTGATCAGACGCCATCTTGGGTATGTAAATTAGGGTCAAAGGTCATAGATGTGTCATCCTGTATCTTGGTCAATACATGTCCTATCTTTCCCATATTTTGCACACGTAAAGACCATGTTACAGGGATCATTTCATAAAATAATCACTTTTTGCTCAGATGCCATCTTGTCTGTGCAAAGTGGGGTCAAAGGTCATATGTACTTCTTTTTCTATCTTCGCTATGACGTATTATCTCTATGGGAGGGAATTTTTTAGATGTGAAAATTGACATGACTCTCTTTATCGAGCACTATCTTACTTATGCTTCGGTGAATTTCTCTCAGATTTTAATATGTTGTAGCTGAGACTTTGCACTATCAGGACTCGAATCATTGATTAAAAAAAAAAATCGGATCACCTTAATTTGTCAGTGATGACAAATTACAATCTCTAGTTTTCAATCTCGAATTGAAAACCATTCAAAACCAATCTATAAACGCCCCCGCAAAGTTAAGATATGAATAATAAAGAATAGAAATAAGCAAGCAAAAAAATAAATAAAACAACAACAACAAAAATTTTAACAATAAACAGTCAGTGATAAACTCGTAAGGAAGCGGATCTCCATGGGTACAAGAAACAAACAAAACCTGGTAACTTCTGTAGTTGGTGATGTGTACTGAATGACTGTTCCCATCATCTGATCATGATTATGAAGTGGATTATCAGGTCTTTGAAGTGCTGACTTTCAGCACCAAAAGGAAAGAAGTGACGAGGACGCATAATCGTATCGAACAACAACTCATCACTTTTGGGAATTATATATAATATATATATGACCTAATGTTGAATGTCACATATGATATCCGTAGTTATCTCTATTTAATAGTCTGAATTCTCACATTCTGTTTACGTCATTGTGTGGCTGAATGTGGACATCATCTATTGCAGGCTATAATTATCGGAAAGTCTTCAACATCAGAATCACTCATATTCAACCATTTTAATATCATTTTTTATTATTGTTAACGCTTCTTACAAATAATTGAAATGCCAGAAATGAGATGATGGTCGGTTGACTTATATACACCAGAGGCCCTGCGAACTCACTCAAAACATAATTTTCATGACATAGTCTGTAGCCATACACCTGTAAGTACTTCACTGCTGACACATTATGTTCTTTTTCTTTCGAAGGTTCCTTAATCCGAAAGTGAAATAAGGTTCGTTATTCCGAAACACACAAAATCGGTAGACTAGTATACAGGCCCTATACCCAGATGCTCGCTAATCCTGAAATGAAATAAGGTTCGTTAATCCGAACATTTGTGATGTTATTCCGAAGTTTTGTTAGTCTGAAAATGAAAAGGTTTGTTATTCGGAAGGTTCGTTAATCCGAAAAAAAAAATGAAAAAAGAAAACTTTGCCATTCCAAGGTCCCTTAATCCAAAAATCAACATTATCAAACGAATGCTCTTTTTAGTCTTTTTTGTTTCCTTCTGTTTAATGGCATTCTGCGCTATATATATATATATATATATATATATATATATATATATATTTGAATGTGACATGTATTTCGTGACAGTTCTTGATAGTAATTTATACCCTCAGAGTGTATCAAATAAATTATCACATAATCTATACAAATCATATTTTTGATGGGACTTGTTTCATATCATCATACAAAAAAAGAAGAATCTTATCATTCTGCATAACCTGCTAACAAACGAACAAAAATTACACAAACATAAATCAATGTTCCGTCAGTCTGAAAACAACAACCGTCCATCAATTTTTCTTTTTGCTTTCTTCCCAAGTAATTATTACTTTTGTTAGTTGTTTGAGCTTTGCGATATAGTAAAAAGATACTGTACGAAATCGGAGGAAATGGGTTGCATACGGAATGACTACAAGACCTAACAGATAGAAGCACCACCGGACGATTTCACTCACAAAAGTACATGTTCTGTCCATGGGTGGTTGGATTCGCCATATTCCTCGTCGATACATCCACTGTTACGGCTGATAGATTACTCACGTGAGGAAAAGAAAAAAAAAAGAGAGGAAAAGATTGCACCGTCCTGCCCGATTGCTTCATTAAATTCACACTCTGTCCACTCGCTATTTGTCACCCATGGTTAAAGGTGACGTCTCCTCGCTTAATCCGACCTTAAACGGCCAAAACACGTTCATTCCCTCACTCGGCTGAAGTCAGACAGATTAATCATTACTTTCTGAAGGACGGTGATGTTGAGTATTGTCATAGAAATTGTCATGACATGGGGCAAGGTGTTGTGCATCCCTGCGACTCGCAAAAATATAGATAAATTAAAGAAAGATAAAAATGATAAAAGAAAAAAAAAGTCCAGCAGTCGTAATTGGTAATAGTGGCATGATTTGTATTTGTCTTTATGTTGTATTATGTAGTATATGCATGTACATATTCACCATCATTATATACCGTATGTCCCAAAAAAAAATTACAACGGGGCCCTACGCAATGATATCTTTAAAAGTGTTGCATCAATCTAAATACAAATTCAGGGTATGAAACTATAACTCATTGCCCACATCTTACAGAAAACCCCATTCGATTTGCTTCAGTGGTCAAAGAGAAATGAGAAATTTTGTAGAGGATGTCGGGAATCTCTTTTGTCCAAGTTCTGTCTATTGTTCACACACAAAATCATCGAAGCGCTAAACTTGGAAGAATCAACCTCATGACATGCTTTACTACAATCCCCATTTCTCTGTGACCGCTTAACCAAATCGAATGGGGATTTCTGCAAAATAGAGCTAAGATGTTATATTTTAAGACCCTGAAGTAGCGTTGAAAAAAATTATATATTGGTTGTTATCAATACGAAAATCTGATTGTAATATTTGTGGGACATACTGCAGTATGTCCCTAAAAAATTACAATCAAATTTTCGAATTGATAACATCCAAAATGATCGACCTGTCTAAGTGCTACTTCGGGGCCTTAAAATATAACATCTTAGCTCTATTTTGCAGAAAATCTCACAGAGAAATGTAGATTGTTGTAAAGCATGTCATGAGTCTAATTTTTCCAATTTTAGCAATTCAATGCTCTAGTGCGTGAATAATAGACAGAACTTGGACAAAAGAGATTCCCGACATCCTCTACAAAATTCCTCATTTCTCTTTGACCACTGAAGCAAATCGAATGGGGTTTTTTGTAAGATGTGGGCAATGAGTTATAGTTTCATATCCTGAATTTGTATTTAGATTGATTCACTATTTTTAAAGATATCATTGCGGGGGGTCCCGTTGTAATTTTTTTTGGGACATACTGTACAGTGTATCTCGACACCCGGAAGTAGATTAGACGTGCGGAGCTGTGGAAACAAGCCGGCTCTGTGGGGCTGTGAAGTCATGTCCATTTTTTGATGCTGACCATCATGCACTCCTGGCATTTTGGCGGTCTACCTCAATACGCCTGTCACCTTTCAAGGTTCCTTGCTTATAGTAGTTATCCTGGAGATGGTGTTGTAAAGGGAGAAAAGGCCAAACCAAGACAGTTTTCTCACACAACGGCAAGGAAGGGGTACCTGCATTGGGACCCGCCTGATAATGGGGGGAGATATCACAAATTTTTATGAGATTTTCTTTCAATACTCATTCTTTGCTTTTGAATATTAAGACAAGGGATGAAAACGTACCGCTCGTCAAAACGAATGTGAAATATTTTCCGTCGTACATTTCTACCTTGCTCTTATAGGTCGGAAATTGTAGTGAATCGATTTGTTTCCCCTGATAATATGATGCTGTGCACTTTTTGATAAACGATGGGAGAACAAATGAATGTCGACATTATTAGTGAGAAGAGAAAATTAATAGCCAAAATAGAGTACGACTCGTTTTACTTAACTTCTATTTCAACGTCAGAAATTTATCGGTTAATTTCTACATAAGGAAAACAACAACAACAATCTTTACACAGGTATTACAAGCGGCATAGGCATTTCAACGAGTGGACGAATGGCACACTAAATATACAATGAAAAAAATGCTTGTAATCTAAGAAAATGAAATAAATAAGTACGTGACTACAGTGATAATCTAAAGAACTGTCAAATCATCAGAAAATCGTATAAAGCTAAAATCACAGTGCACTCCAGTTATAGCGAACACAGTTATACGAAATTCCGGTTAAAACGAAGTAAAACTTTAGACCGCAACATTATCCACTCTATGTTTTTGTTTTTTGTTTTGTTTATTGTTTATTGGTTCGCTTATAACGAAATTTCGATATTACGAAAGAAAACTGCCGGTTTCGTTACAACGGGAGTCCACTGTAATTATGTGCAGCTTTTTTACATTTTATTTTACAGAACAGAATAAGCATTCAGAGTAATAAACAAAATAAACAATATAGGCCTACTAAAAACAGCCTCTTGACGAACGAATCCGAGATAGAGAACACAACGCGTTGCCAAATATCTCTGTCAATCATGGCTGTTTGCATGTGGCCTTTACCCATGCTCGATATTTCATACAATGCAATCAAGTTATAGTTCATCAGAGGGTTTTTTTTTTCCTCTGGATGGGAAATATAGTCTCGAGGAAATTACATCAGATATGATTTCCTTTATAGCTCGGAAACATTGACCATTAAATCGCGTTGTATGCCAAGCTACAATAGAAAATGGGTGGATCATTCTTATACATCTCTTTCGTTTTGATCTCTATCCAGCTAATATTCTATACTCTCATAAAGGCGGGTGTCACAGGCCACAAATCCACAAGTGGCATGCAAGTGGTTAAGAATGTATTTCGGATTGTAAGACAACAAACATGAAGTCCAATATATGTTTTACAAATATTATAATTGCAACGATAAGTTATCATATTCATAATAGGTAATGGATCCAAACCTCACCAGGAGGCATAAAGGATAAATTATGCTCAGATGTAAAGGCGAGTCACGTGCTCACATGCCCTACACAACACAAAAATATAATGAACTTTGCCTGCATGCTTCAACCAGGGACAACATACCATGCATTGCCATATATCATTATGCACACCTTAGACACATTTCGGGTAGCGAGTTTTGCCTGATTCCAAGTTTTGCCAGAGTACGCCTTCTGCTACTGGGGCTTGTTTCATTAAGAGTTGTGATTGATCTTACCCTCGATTTATTGGTGAATCGAGCGTAGGTTCAATATTGAGCGTAAGTCCTGTTTCATAAAGACACTTGCTCTTGATTTCAAATAAAAAAAAAAGATCAAGGGTAATTTTCAGTATATAGATTGAGCATTACATGCGACCAATCGCAAAGTTGTTTATCAATGTTAATGAAACGCAGTTAGCGACTGATTACAACTTACGCTTCGTCTTTATGAAACAGGCCCCTGCTTCTGTCAATTACAGTTACAAAATGAATGAGATGTTTTTTAGTAGAGAGCAGGTGGAGAGTGATTAGAAAAAAAAGAAACATATTGTGAATCAATTGTCACTTGTACATTCAGCTTTAGCATGTTTAGATGCAACCAATTTGTTTCCAAATTCTAGAAATCCATCTCATTTCAACAACAGAATATCGTAAATTGTCAGTGATAATCCGTTTTATCATCATGATATCATATATCAAATGGCAGTGCCCTACTTTGCAGTGGCATTGTTTGGTGATATGACATTTCAATCAACCATAATTGCTTTGCCCCGATAGCGGAATACTTACGGGATTAGTTTTTACTCTGCTTCTCAATGGATGTTTCGCCACCATCGACCTCTAATGTGCGCATCGCAGACCTTTCTCAGCTCCCAATTAAAAACAACGCATAGTGCTTCTAATAATCAACATGGGAACGCTTCTATAAGGTTGTCATGGGAACAGCCATGAATAGAAGTTGCAAACAATTACAAATGTATTTGGCAATTGAAATCCAGAAATATGCTAACGAAAGAGCGCGAAAACCTAGACACGTAAATGGGCCAACGAGATGAATTCAACTCAGTGTTAGGGTGGAGGTGGACAACACACTGACCATGCTGACGATGGTTAGAACTTGACGATTGCTGTATGAAGATGATCACCCGCCACCAAACTTTCGTAGAAAATAAAAAGGTAGATAACATTAAAGTAAATATCTTAAGCAAAATCAGAGAAATTGTGTCTGTCATTTCATTTCATAAATGGAATTCATGAGACATATTAACTGCAATACCTGTCAACAAGGTCAAAATCTCCGCCCCAATATTTGATATTAAATTTGTTTGAAATTATATAGAGCAGTATGAGTTTAACCTTGTGACTTCGATATAAAAAAATGATGGAAAAATATCAGTGAATGAAGTGTCACCATGTATTAACTGTCCTGTGGAAAAGTTGTTGTAACTCTTGTCTCCAGAGAATAAACTAAGGTTTCCTCGAATTGTTGGTTACCGAGATGAATGTAAAATGTACGGACGATGGGTATGTCATAGGGAAGATACAGAAGACGCAATAACTGCAGTTCAGGCGTTTTGATAACTGAGCATTGTTAACCCGCTGCCACGTTCTGTCACTCTGCTAACACCCTGTCCTAATATTTCATTTCTGCGAGCCTCTATCCGAATTTTGTTCTTGTTGTTGATGACTAGTTATCGCAAAGCTTGAAATAATCTTAGGAAAGTGCGAAATTCAATGTTTCACTATACCGGAACAACCTCAGGTTTTTCTTCATTTCAAATATTCGGCAGACACCTACGCTCTTCTCCATTGGTTCCAGAATAGATCGACATTATATCCAAAATAAAGTCTCCAATAAATCAATGCAGTAGCATTGTACTTAATATGCTGCCGGGAAATTATTACTAGTTGTCTGTGTTTACAGTGCTTATTGATGTATGGCATACCATATCATATCTGTGTTTGTAGTAATGATTTCAGTGTCCCCATACCAGCGGTGAAGCGTAATATTCTTCCAGTTTAATGACACCATCCAAACGAACAAAAACCTCAGCTCGATTGAATGACATCGGATCTTCGACGTTCCCCCCGACGGGAACGGTCGCGGGCGCAGAACCGAGCGGTTTCCGTATTGTCCGACACGCGCGTTTGCTTAGGACCACAGTCACGATGCCAAATATCCTCTCGCAGCTGAGAAAGCCTTATCAATCTGCTCAGACTATTCTATTGATGCCAGACATAAAAGACCCCCTTAATATAATAATACATACTAAAACACACCATCACACACTCACACACACACACACACATACACACAAACACACACACACACGCACACACACATGGGCACACACACGCGCACACACACACGCACATACATAAAGACATCTCAGAAAAAAAAGACAACCAATATACACAAGGAAGGGACAAAGCAAACATGATTGTATAATAATCTAAGGGGAGGTTTCGAGCTGTCATGTCGTCGGTAACAAAGTGCAAGTTTGAGAATTGTCACTTCTTTCATTACTGTCAGGACACTCTGTCTGATGAAAAGGATGAAAAGTTGTGAGCATCACTTGAAAAAAAAAAAGCCCCAACTTTTCGTCATTAGATATGTGGTTAAAATAATCCTGAGTGTTTCTATTGACTTTTTCTCTAAATAGATTTTCATCGAAACTTTCGTCGCTCTTCCACTTCTACTGACCAATCGAGATTGGTCGCGAGGTACTCTGAAATAGAAATAGCAAATCCTGAACCCATACCCTTCACAAAACAAATCAATGTCACTAGAATCTGAGCGTTTGTTCGTTTAGTTCAGACCGTGAAAATGCGATTCTCGGCTTTAAAATAAATTATAACTCACAAAACATGGATGTTCCTAAAAAACTGTAAAGAGAAATTCCAAACTCCGGGAAATGTCAAATTTGGGAAACTATATAATCTATAAGTTAGGGGTCTGATCGCAAGATTGTGGGAAAAAATAATTATGTGCGCGCACACACATACAAACGCGCAAAGGCACCCACATACATCCACACACAAGTTAAAGGAAACTCCTTTGAAAGTTCAAAAATTCAATTAACATCCTTAAACTTAAAATCGTAAGGAAGATTTCAAAAATTTCTTAACTTTTGATTCGCTCTTTTTTTCGGAGGTCACGTCGTAGATTATGCTATTATTCTTGATTGATTTTTGTAATCGAAAATTGTTATAAACCTGTTTTTTGTTTTTTTTTATTTAATTTTTCTTCAACATGATGTCATAAATCTATTTTTTTTCTTTTCACGTTCACGTTTGAATACAATCAGATCAAGATACCTGTCCGCATTTCATGATTTTTCCTGACAATTGAAATGGTATTAGCTAAGTTTTTGACAGTAATTGACAAATCAATTTGATATTACGCGAGCCAAGGATGTCATCGAGGTATAGGAAACCCCCGGGTCGTCAATTTCTACTTTTTGTTTTCACGCATCAAATGATTTTCATGATGAAACTGCTATGAAGAAAGCCATAGTTACACGCTATTGATGAAATTTTCCTTCATCGAAGGTTATTTGTGCCCACGGTCAACGTATATACATGTATAATGTCACATTTCATCCAGTCAAAAATGAAACTTAAGACGTTTTCAAGAAGGCTATCGGCAGAGTGAGTTTCCATTTCCCGACCTAGATGCGGATACGCAATCGCCTCGCCTAAGGCAAATCTGACCAGCCCACATAGGAATCGTCATTGCACGGTACAGCTTTGAACGCTTGTTCTTTCAAGGTTAAACTTTTTTAACGTCAATTCCAGGCGGATGAAGTTCAGGAGTTCTATACGATCGAACGGCCCGTGGGTTGCCTTTGATTTTATCCTGTTTACAGAATAGTGCGATTCGCATCTTCCTATCTACAGTGGTGTTGGTACTCTAACAAAGGTTTTGGATATTATTCACTCAGTTTGTGACCGTGCATCACAAAACAAACAAAAAGTCGCACCCCTTGACTCAAAAAAGGTGAAACCGGTCAACCAAGTCAATCTTGAGTTTTTCATATTTTCTGAAAGAACTATTCTTCCTTTACATCATTCGTAAGTTTTGGATCATAGAATGAATTGGAAAGTGTATTTTCAGCAGTTTTTCTACAACCTTTTTTTTTTTTGTACAGCAGTGTCATGAGGTATATTTTAGAGACCCCATTTCATTTCTTGAATATCCTTTGCACACTCTTCACTTTCAACTATAATAACTTTTGAATGGATATTGCTACTTTCTTCAAAGTCGGCATTAATTATGGACAGAATGTGCTAATTGAGCATGCTTAATTTTAGCTTAATCTGAATCTGATATTTTCTTCATTGTTGTTGCCCTGGTGGTTTACATCCTGTTTTTTTTCCCATTCATTGCACAGCTTGGTAAAGATTTACAAGCGCTTGAATAGACGCTGTACTTCGGAGCCTCTTTTCTCATTTCACACTATTCCACAGTAGGTGTGCTTTCTTTCCAATATCCAAGTAAGTTAGAAGAATCCATTTAAATTGAGTTATACATCATTTTAAAGCTCTTTCAGATTCTGTCCTTAACTAAAGATCCATGTCTGGGGACTTTTTTGTTGGTTTTGTGATGCAGGGTCACATTTATTTATTTATTTGTTCATATTTAAAAAGATATCAATATGATCACCATAATTTTCAGCTCACAGCTTTTTGCAGGAAGATTATACTTACGAAATGTACTCAAAGAATATTACAATATGATGGGCTAGTTGTTTTTGGAAAGAAGAGGGGGCATAGGCCCCATATCAAGTTTCAGATCCAATGGCAAGAACTATATTACGCTATTAAACGCCAAGCTGGGTCTCAATTAGGTGCACTTTCTTGGCTGGCATGAACACGTTACTGAACTTTAGTCAAGTTTCGATTCCATGTGGATTGACTTATAAATCACATGATTTCTATCAAGCCAATCCTAAACGTCTTCCTGACACATTTGTGTGACATTGCAAAATATTTCTAGGAGCATAGTATATTCGTCATCCTTTGTTGTGTTGTTCTTTTTTGCCAATATGTTTTGTTTCCTGTTGTGAATGTTGTATTTTGTGCTGTATCATAAATTATTGTGTTTTTATATGCTGTAAACTGATAATCGTATTGATTACTTATTCTCTGATTGGGCGTGCCGAATAGCTGAATTAAAACGCAACTCATCATATAACTAAATTATTGTATTGTTAATTGTCTTTCCCGAGAATAGAGGCTGATAGTATTAAACGAGAATAAAGGCTTGAGGAGCTTAGCTTTCAGTTCAATGAAATACACAAAATGTAACTTTTATCATACTATATTTCCTGGTAATGCGACTAGTAGCCGGGCGTTTGATCTCAATGATGTATCAACGTGGTAAGACAATGTCAAACAATTTGACCCATCAACACACATATAACACTTTACAACTGCGATTCTTTTAGGTCTCCTTCTTGCATTTTAAACAGTCTACTTGATTACCTATGTCCTCATACAACGTTAATAGCTTTCATATGACTTGGTTTAAAGTTCACGACCTTATGTCATAACGATTCACGAGCAGATGTAAATATTTGAAAAACTTTGTTTTTAGACAATCAGTCTGAGTTCTTGATCGTGTACAAATTTTTGTTGGAGATGGACAAAAACGAAATGAAACAATATAAATACGTTGTATCTGCATTGCAGGTATCAATGTTCCAATTCTACATTCGCTTGACGATCACTTGACATGAAATCATGGGTGGAGGAAATATGCTTTACTAGGGCAATTGGAGCAATTTATAGAATAAGTGCAGTAGTTCCTTCTATACATTTTTAAGTTATTATTACATCATGATCTTTCCCTATTTCACGCATATTGCAATATCATCCGGCGAAACTGTGCTAAATCCGTAGCTATATTTTACAACAATAAAAATCAATGTATTTAATTTTATGAATTCATTGTTTCTAGATGTATAATAAGGAATGCACCTCTCTTTTATTGAATGACTTACCAGATTATATCAAATCTACCATTAGTCTTTCGTCGTTTAGAAGGAAGTGTAAACAGTTTCTCTTGATTCAGTAACCATGGTTACCCCGCGTGACGCACGCATGAATAAGTTAGATTTATTATTTTACCTAATCACTTGTTTATCGAGAGGAGTGGTTATCGTACTTTTTTTCTGTCATCTGTATAGATCAATGTATTCTGTAATGTTTTAGATGTATAATCTTTCTTAATAAATGTACCTTATTTACTTATTCATGTGACAGGGATCAGCCTTTGAAAGCCTCCAAGTTTGATATCATTCATTGTATTTTGTATGATGTAAGCTGTAGATATTGTAATGCTTGTATTTCCTTTTTTACTTACTTTGTGAAAATAAATGAATTTGATTGAAATTGAAATAGCAAACCAGACTACAGTGAAATGCAGGGAAGGTAATTTCAGATAAAATAATCACAGCGTTTGATATTTATACCTCAGCTGGTCATTTGCTATGGAGATGGAACGCCTCGTTTTGTGAAACAGAAAACATTGTTCCCTTCTAACCCTCATGATATACAGCAATAAAAATTCGATATGGCGAATACATGGGCCCTTGGTGTGTCATAAAGAGACATTAACCGTACCCCGTAGGCAATATTTCTCTAATTTTCGCTCTCTTTCCCCGTTATTTTAATCCGCCACAAAGAAACAAAATGATCATTTCGATAAGATTTTTTTTTCACCAAACTTAAAATCGAAGAAGAAATTATTTTTAGAATAAATGTTTATTCACTATCTGTACAGAAATAGAAAATAAAAACAAGATAATTGTCACAATCCTTTGGTAATTTGTCATCTACGTTAGTCACAAAAATCGGGGTTCAGCGGAGTTGAGGAATAGTGCATAATAATTATAATCATTATACTCTTATGGTGATGATTTTTTTTTTTTAAAGTACAAGATGTACGTATTCTATATAAACATAATAAATATACCAATCTATAAAGCGCAAATCTAAATAGATATACCGCGCTGGAAAAGCTTTTGATGATATGCTTTAAAATAATGCACACTTAAGTGAAATGAAAAAAGAAATACTGTTGTATGTTATGATTCTTGATTTGAAGACTGATATAGCTGGGAATTTCCTGACCTCTATTGCATATCATTCCACAACTTGGGAGCTGAACAGGCAAAATGCTCGGTCTCCTAATGTCATTTTGTTCTTACATGTTGGAATTGGAAAGCAAGTGTGTCTTAAAAACTAAAAAATATGAATGTTTTTGTAAGAATAAGAACTAGTAGTTCAGTATTGTAACTCAATAGGGGCTTGACAAATGAGTGCCATGTATACAATCAGCAAAATCTTAAAAGACATTAAATTTTGTTGGCGAATTGAAAGTTAATGATCATCAAGAATCTGGGCTCACTACAGATCAGCCTAGCTCAGTAACGTTGTTCTGGACTCGCTGCACTCGTGCAACTTGAGAATCAGGGAGTCCATAAAAATAACCCGCGGGGGCGGATCCAGGAATTTCGTAAAGAGGGGGAGCTAAACAAAATTAAAGGGACGGGGGGGGGGGGGGGGGTCATCCCACTAGACCGACACCCACGAGTCAAACAGTCCACGAGTACGACGTTGAAAACAGGTCCATGAGTCATACAGCTCACGAGTCATACAGCCCATGAGTTCGACACTAGGTGAAAACAGCCCACGAGTTCGACAGATACAACATGGGACTTAATGTGTCGGACTCTTGGGCCTTGTTAGCTTATTGTCGAGCTAATGGGCTGTATGACTCGTGAGCTGTATAACTCATGGGCTGTATGACTTGTGAGCTGTATGACTCGTGGGTGTCGGTCTGACGTGCACCCACTGGATCCGCCACTGACCCCTTACAATAGTCCAAAATATTAATGATAGATGCATGCATGGACAATCATTTTTATACTATTTCCATTGAAATATTTCCTCATCACCGTCTGTATAAGAAAACTAAGTGAACTTACCGTTATAAAGAAATACGATAACATGTTATTTATTACTCAGTTTAAGGCTCATACAATATCCTCACTCTGCCTTTCTCTAACCTACATCATCTTCCAAAGGAATAATCATCATGACCTAAAACACACAAAAAAGATTTAACGTAAGCGCATTGAGGTCAAAACCACTCCCTTCCTTCAGTTGTCAGACCATACATCACAATGAGTGCTCCATCCATGAACGTTTTAAGCTGAGTTAGGTTATCCAAATTTCTATTACACTTGTTATTGCATTTTATTTCCCATTGGATGAATCACGGCGAAAAAAAAAGTGAACTCAAATCACCTTAAATCAAATATGGCCCCATGTAAAGATATCAGTCAGTTTTTGTTTTAATTTTTTGTTCAGATTTTGAGACAACCGTGTCATAGGTTGTCATCTGGAAATCTCTATTCATTCATTCAAAGGTAAACGTACTTTTGGCGGTTTAAAAAGTACCTTTTTTTTCAACCTGTGGGCATGATTAAATTCCTGTAATGAAAGACAAATAGAACCGGGGAACAAGAGGAAATACGGGAATAAACTCAATTCCCTGTTGTTCATGACATGTGATATTACTCATACACATGACAAATAATATAGTACCTGTTGCGATTTTTTTTTACCATCTATTGCTTAAAATCTATAGACATCATCCAGTAATGGTTCGTAAGGGTGGAGATGCTATTGATGACTGTAAAGAACAGAGGACAGAAAAACACGTTTTTTATCAAGTTGACGTCATGAATCTGACCGATCACGGCAACATGTCGGTGCAAGCGCACTTACTGTTTATACATACATTTATACACGTACTTGTGGATCTCATTTAATATGTATGAACTTCGCGCGAACAATATTGTAATTTACTTCGTTCGGGCTATCGCCCATGAGTTATGCATAGCCACGCAATCTGAAATCGGCTTTAACGAAAATCACTGTACTCTGTGTTGGCGGCTCCAAGCTGGTCGAAACGTGCATGAGATTGCACCTCATCCTGGATTAAAATAAAAGTCAGCAAGTTTGGCAGGCGTCCTGCAACATGCTCTACACGCTGCCACTTTGCTGATGTATAAGCAGTAAATCATTGACGTTGTTTTGATCATTATGATTATACCTAAGTATTATCTATTATAGATTAACGGGTTTTAGTAGTCCGTGATGAAAGAAAAACCCACCAGAAATCATCAATTAATCATCAGGTATATGGAAATCAATAACATTCTTGCAGAGATATACTGCTGATGGAATGAATCAGAGTTTGCGTTTGATGCCACACAGAATTAAGAAATAAACAGAATTAATAAAACTACAGACGCGACAAAATGAATAACTGTTTCCTTTGATACCAACATTTGATATGACTTGCGATGAGATAGCTTCAATAACTTTCGCTCTTACAGAATATCTTTCGAACAATCAAGTTTAGATGTGTGACGTTCGCTATGCCGAAACACACAAACTTCCAATACCTAGAGGTTTCTTAATCCGAAAATGAAAAAGTGTTAGTTAATGTGAACATTCGGGGCATGATTCAGTAGGTTCGTAGGTCCGAAAATAGTTGTCATTCCGAAGGTTATTGATTAATCCGCAATTTTTTTTTAATGTTAACTTTATTTAGTGTGTTAATCCGAATATGTAAAGACATGTGAACGTACTTTTGGAATTTCAAATCTTATTTCCCCTTTTGGATTGACGAACCTTCGGAATAACGAACCTTATTTCATTTTCGGATTAACGAACCTTCGGAATAACAAACCCTGGGCACGACGAACTGTAACCAGAATAAACATACTACTGACTATTTCCCTATATTATCAGAATATTTATGCACACGAAATAACTTTTCTTAGATATCTAAAACCATTTCATGAAAGAAAATCTAGCTTATACGTACTTTCATTTTATGGTACTTGACGCACATCGATGTCGGGGCGCTGTGGCATAGTGGATAAGACTCCCGACCCCCAATCGGAGGAACCGAGTTCGATTCCCGCCAAATTCTTACGTCCTTGGACAAGATGTTTTTACCCACCATGTCCCTCTCGACCCAGGTGTATAAATGGATACCTGACAGCGCTAGGGTAATAATAATGACAGGGCCCTCTGGCAGAGCAGTGGCAACACTGAAGAGGCTACCCTGGATAAAGAACACATTACAGGGGCGGATCCAGGAATTCTGTAAAGGGAGGGGGGCGCAACTAATATTTCTGGTGCCACTTCCGGGTTTCATTTCATTTCTTCCTTTTTATTTCTTTTGTTTTTAACGATAAATAAGGGGGGAGGGGGCGTGCGCCTCTTGCGCCCCCTCTGGATCCGCCACTGCACTATCATCATCATAATCATCATCATTTTCAAGAGATTAGATCTCGGCTCGGTGATTTATTCCAGTCTTGTGAAATAGAAATAATGATGATAATGTGGGAGCCAAAGCATCCTTCGATGAAGACAATGCAAGCCAGATGTGACGTCATATCAAGGACTCATCATTTGGGGAAAACTTGGGACATAATTGATTGATTGCCAAACAGTATAGTACAATAGGTTTACAGTACGAAACTCTCAAACATCGTGTAATGGTGTCATGTCATGTGTCATTATACGTTGCTTTGTTGACAGTTCAGAGTGACTAAAGCGGGGTATTTTTTTAACACAGTTATGTATATAACATATAAATCATATATGCAATCGCGGAGTAAGTCAGTCGATAGAGTATGAGCAGAAAAAAGGTAATTCATCCCAACAGGGCACAAGGGTTTTTAAATTCATAAGCATCTGTGATGTAATGATTATTTAAGACATCCTTTCAAGTGGTGCTTGGCCAGCACATCCACCTGACAGCAAAAGAGGTATGTCATGATCAACAGAAAAACATTGTCAATGCATTCAATGCAGAATAATGAAATGGATGCTTTCCCAAATTGTAATTGACTGACCATTCTGGTCACGTGGTCTAAACAAGTTGATGCTTTGTTGAACATGATTGATGAACTCTATAAATTGTTATGTCAGAGAGGCCTTTGCATTATGACTTCGCTTTGTAAACAACTGAAGTGCTCAACAAACAGAGAGAGAGAGAGAGAGAGAGGGAGAGAGGGAGGGAGAGAGCGAGAGAGAGTGAGAGAGGGGGGGGGGGGGGAAGTCATTTGTACTCATGTGCACATGAGCTAATTCCGAACTAACTCATTGTTCTCACGTACAACTCCGTGAAAGATATTACAGGATGTCAATATATAGGCCAATAAAAAGTGCTAAGTCATCAACAATTTTTTTTTAAAACAAACTATGGTAAACACATCCACAAATTGAAGAGCTTGCTTCTCAAAGGCGGTAAATCCATTGAAAAATGATGGATGTAACGCCTTTTCGAAGCAAGCTCTTCAAAAAGGTGCGTGTGCCCATGAGCGTAAAAAACAAAACAAACAACAACTATTCATAATCTGCAAAAGCTGCAGGGTCCCATGTCTTTCAAGGAACTGTTGACTGGTTGATGCTGGCAACAAGGCCTGCTAGACTATTTCCTATAAGTGTTCTCAGCCACCGTAATATGTAAAGCATCCATAGTTGCTAGGGTTACAGTTCGTTATTCCGAAGGTTTGGTCATACAAACATTCGTTAATCCAAAAATGTAGTATGGTTTGTTATTCCAAACATTCGCTAAATTAAAGAAGATTTGATATTCTGAAGGTTCGTTAATCCGAAAATGAAAATAAGGCTGGAAAGTTCAAAAGGGTTTTTGTTTTTAGTACGCACAGCCTTTACTTTTGAATTTATTTCATTTTCGGAATTACGAACCCTCTTAATAAAGAACCTTCGAAATAACGCTAAAAATTATCGGATGAACGAACCCTTTTTCATTTTCAGATCAAAGAACCTGGAGTTATGAGGAATTTGTATAAAAATAACGAACCTTTTTCTAATTTCCGGATTAAACGAAGCGTCGAAATAATGGATATCATCTGGTTGTTGTCTCTTTTATTTTCGTGACATGTCAGAATTCGTGTCCATCTGAAACATTCATGTCTTTTGCCAAATGACAATTCTGCGAAAGGAGGGAATTCAGTTTAACCATGAACAGCTGATAAAAATGTTGTTAGTCATAGCGTTTATATAACACAGTTTGGCAGTGATAGCTTCTAGAAATCGCAAGATCAACCTCATGCGAGCAGTAACCTATAACCTTGAACGGTGATTGGCTGTTTGGCTGTGTGAGCAGGTGTTAGTTTCCTGTGAATAAAACAATAAAAACAAAGACAATGGTGGTGTCGTATTTCTTCTTTTTTCATTCTGTCTCCGTAACAAATGATGATCATCCATTTCAGGGGACTTGAGCATTGAGTGAAGCAATCTAGAAACGAGAACAGAAGTACCTGACCCTAAGAGATCTACATGTTGTAGAAGAGAACAGAGAGTTTAACCCCTCTGGTACATCTTATGTTCTGCACAAACTTTTTAAAAATCTCCTTTCCCTAGAACCTATATTCACCGAAAAACCTTGAGGCTGAGATTGTGAGATTGAAGTGTTGTAACCTCTGATATTCATACCACATTTCAATTTGAATACGATTTATTAATTCATTATTGCACCCAAACGCTGAAAAACAAATTATTAATAGTGCTGTTGTTGTTGTTGTTGTGGATCTATTGTAAAATCAGATGAAAAGATGGTACAATATTACAAGTAAATATGTATATAACAGAAACGGACAATAATCTAATCATGCTACGTAACTAGCAAATTATGAGCTCCCTCGTGGAGACGTTATGTTGTATATCTAATAATAATATTTATTTGTTTAAGATCTATTATGGTTTGATTTTATGTTAGTATTGTCTAGGACAAATTATTTGTTTAATAGGGTCCCATTTTTCTTTCTCTCCTTTTCTTTTCTTTTTAAGACAACAACAACACTAGCAAAATATCGCTATCGCGGTCTTTCATTTACCGTACAAGAAAAGAATATCAAAAATATTCACATCATAAAATAAAGTGTAAACAAAGGAGCCAAAAGATAATATCCACACAGTGGCATCAAATTTGACAGAACAATACGACTGGGTGCATACACTTTCTGAGGCTGCTGAATGTTTGTTTGTTTTTTTAATTTGAAGCTTTTAAAACAACTATACTATAATCATACCTCATTTGAAAGGAGGATTAAGGTCCAATGTCTTGATGAAGTATTGACATATATTTTGGCTCTTAAAGTATCACACCGTTAACGTTCGTTTATCTTTTTTCCTTCTTCTCAAAATCTGCCTCCTTCGACCTGAAGACAGTCTCTTCATAACATCTCTATAGCTAGATTTTCGTGCTTGACCACATCACCGAGATTTTAACGTGCTCTTTACGACGTAGGTGAAGTGGGTCCTTTTACCAAAAATACAGGATATATAGTTCTCGCGCACAAGGATGCGACATCTTTAAAGGAGACCTCCGGATGATTTTCAGACTTTTACATTTGAACAATTAGGCCCTATAGATTAGTTATACTGAGTACAGAGTTTCAGAATATATAGTGATTGGGTTGAGGAATAAGAATGTTTTCAAAATTTACGACAAATTGCAATGAACAAGGATGATGACATGGCAGACTCACCATAAGAATGCATGAGTTGAGGCTCAAGGAGCAGAACAAAAGAAGATGACGATCATACATTATACACAGGTGAACTTGTAAAGCAAGTGGTACTGTAATGAAATGACACTGCAACAATTGTGAAATATGTGAGTCTCCTGTGTCATCAACACTGTTCAGTGTAATTTGTTTAAGATTTTTCAGAGCACTGTTTCTCTGCTCAAGGACCACAATAATTTCCACATATTTATACATGGAGCTGTCGATTTATGTACTACATGATGCGATGTTGTAAAATTATGAAAATCGACTGGAATACCCCTTTCAGTCTTCTTCGAAATACCTGGCAATGATGATGAGGCGCATTGCTAGAGAGCGCTACTGTCGGACTTAGATTCGACCCGTACACGGAAGTGCACGGTCTTATCCGCCGTTCTCAACCACTCAGTCACACCAGAACTTTACACTGATGTTCAGAACTGCCCCTTAAAAGGCTGCCTCTTTAACAGGCCTCCTCCAGGCGTTATGTATTATGGTTTGTGTCACTTTCTGTGGTTTCGAGGGATGTCAATAATGACGTCACAACCATACAAGGACTGACAAGTTGTCACTCAAATGCCGCAGACAATTATTGTTAAGTCCAATTGATACCATGTGAGTTTCATTAAAGAAGTTTTTAATAGTGTATTGCGCCTCTCTTGAGTTGAATGTGCTATGTGACATCCGAATCTTTAATCATCTATGCATCCTGTCCTGCACTCTGGATGCCAAATGGAAAACGTTAAGATTTTAAGCCAACTTGTGAGAGTTGTGCTGGGTGTTGGGGGGGGGGGGGATTAGAGAGCAAGTAATCAAAATGAATACAAGCTAGCCAACGGCGTAAATCCGTACTGAGGAGTGGGGGGGGGGATGATTGGCGATAGTCACCATCACCACGATTCACTTTACAGGGATCAATGTCCCTCTCTTTTCTATGCAAAGTGGGAGGGAAGTGGCAGCAAAAATATGACGACTTTTTGTTCTTGTTTTTGTTTGTTTGTTTGTTTTTTCTTGTCAGCCGACTTTCGGTGGAAAATCAGACGTTAAAAGTATGAAGACTTTTTTGTTGTTGTTCCTCTTGTCTTTTGATGTTCTTTCTTCTTGACTGACAGGCGATTTTGCCCCCCCCCCCCTTTCAAAAACGTAGCGCAGCCCTGAATAATGCCCAAATAAATTCAATGAAATGCTAATAAGGATATCCATTTCTTGAATAACGTAGTAGATATTTTCCTGTAGCTATTAATTGTATTCTTCAATTTTCTTGATTTAAGTCAGTGAAGCGATCATCACAGGGGCATCGTTCCCTTTTAATGATGGGGGGTAGGGGAGGGACTTTGAGTTTGAATATCTGTGCGAGGGAGCGGAGCGGCCTGGGGGAGGGTGTGGGAGGGGGTATCCCCCTCCCACACGAGAAAAATTTGGCATTTTCAGACCTCAAATTCAGCGATCTGGTGCACACTTTTGGTAAAATTTGGGATTTTTTCCTATAAAAAAACAAGTAAGAAAAAGAAATATTCATAGATAATTGAATGACTACATCGTGGTATTTCAGCTCTTGCTCCGCCTGTGCGACATCACTGTGAAGGCCTACTAAATAGTGGGGCCTATCACCATCGTAGCTAGGATTTGATCTTTAATAGGGGGAGCGGTTAGATGCGAGGGAGAGATGCGAGCGAGGGGGGGGGGGGAGGGTGTGGGAGGGGGTTTCCCCCTCCCACAGTGAGAACTTTTTGCATATTGATGTTGTAAATGGTGCAATTTGATTCATTTTTTTTTTGCGTGTTCTATCGATTTGAAACAGTCCAACATGTTCAAGGTAGTATTACATTTTATGTAGATTATTATTGAACAATTTTGCCTATAAAATGGTGTCATTTAGAGAAACCTCTTGTCTTAATTCTTACACTGAAAATCATGAAAGCGATCATGAATTTTGACATTGTACAGTCCAAAAGCGGCCGTTTGTAGCTATATATATTTCTTCGCTTTGGAAATTAAGCGGGGCGCACCGGGCGCATTTGCTGGCAATTTAATACTAGCAGCAACATCAGGAGCATGACATAACGATTAAATGCGAGCGAGCGAAGCGAGCGAGCTTGAAAATGTTGACATTTTACAGTCCCAAAACTGTCGTTTGTAGCTACATTTTTTCGCTTTTAAAATTAAGGGGGGGGGGGGGGCACCGGGCGCAACTACTGGCAAATACCCGGCAGCAACATCAGGAGAATAGCATAGCGATTAAATGCGAGCGAGCGAAGTAAGCGAGCTTGAAAATTTTGACATTGTACAGTCCCAAAACGGCAGTTTGTAACTATATTTTTTCGCTTTGGAAATTAAGGGGGGGGGGGTGGGGGCGCACCGGGCGCAACTGCTGACAATTACTGGCAGCAACATCAGGAGAATGACATAACGATTAAATGCGAGCGAGCTTGAAAATTTTGACATTTCATAGTCCAAAAACTGCCGTTTGTAGCTATATCTTTTTCGCTTTGAAAAATAAGGGGGGGGGGGGCGCACCGGGCGTAACTGCTGGTAATTACCCGGCAGCAACATCAGGAGAATGGCATGGCGATTAAATGCGAGCGAGCGAAGCGAGCGAGCTTGAAAATTTTGACATTTTATAGGCCTAACCCCTCCCATACCCTCCCCGTTCAATCATTTCTACTTAATACACTTTAGATTGACAGATCTCAAAATGTTTCATTCAAAGTGTGCACCAGGTCTGTTACTTCAGTTTAAAGAAGTGCAAATGTTCCTTGGTTGGGAGGAGATATCTAGATACTTTCGATTAACGGAGGATCCCCCCCCCCCCCTAAAAAAATAGTATACACTTCTGGGATTGAAATTTCCCCATCAGATTACATCATAAATGTGTTTACGAGATATTTGTTGCTGCCAGTAATTGCCAGCAGTTGCGCCCGGTGCACCCCCATCCCTTAATTTACAAAGTGAAAAAAGTACAGCTACAAA
This sequence comes from Diadema antillarum, assembly GCF_040938485.1. Classification (NCBI taxonomy): domain Eukaryota; kingdom Metazoa; phylum Echinodermata; class Echinoidea; order Diadematoida; family Diadematidae; genus Diadema; species Diadema antillarum. Next base: position 676,549 of record NW_027271669.1, read on the forward strand.
CGGCAGTTTTTGGACTGTAAAATGTCAAAATTTTCAAGCTCGCTCGCTTCGCTCGCTCGCATTGAATCGTCATGCCATTCTCCTGATGTTGCTGCCGGGTGATTGCCAGCAGTTGCGTCCGGTGCGCCCCCCTTATTTTTCAAAGCGAAAAAAATATAGCTACAAACGGCAGTTTTGGGACTGTAAGATGTCAAAATTTTCAAGCTCGCTCGCATCAGGGAGGTGGGAAGAGAAACGCCTCCCTGCTCGCATTTGATCGTTATGTCATTCTCCTAATGTTGCTGCCAGTAATTGCCTGCAGTTGCGCCCGGTGCGCCCCCACCCCCCCCCCCCCCTTAATTTCCTAAGCGCTATTCACTGGGGAAAAAAAAGTGAAAATCTTTTCGTACTATTCTGGCAAACTGTTAGAATGTCTCGCCTTTTCTGTGGGATTGTTTAATTAGGGACTAAAGAATCCATTTTTATGTTCGTGAGATGAATGTTGCATATCAATAAAATTGGCTGCGAATAAACTTGTCTTATTAATCTATTGATGTATGTTTGTTAACAGGTGAACTTTCTTGTCTTTTTTGCACATCTCCCATGAAAACAAAAAGAAATCTGGTTAATAGGTCTGAACCATTAATCTAAAGCAATGTTCATTAGATTAAAGGAGGTACTTGCATATGGCAAAATATGGGAATCGACACCCGCTCCTTTTGTTTTTTCTGGAGGCAAACGAATTATACTAACTGAGAAAAATCACTGCCAATATGGAGAGGGTAAATGTGTTGCAATTCCTACGACTGAAACTCGTACAAGGCTGTTAACGAACTCGTTGGTTATCTAGATCTTTGGGTTACTCATGCGGAGCTCGACGTGAGTCTTATCGCGCTCGGCATAGTGCACTCGTTCACGTCTACGTCCATGGCCCTACAGACTGTGTTGCATCAAGGAGGTGGGAAGAGCACCTCCCTGGTTGCATGCAGCTGGTTGCCATCTGGTTGTGTGGCTACTATAGTAGTTCAACATCCGAAGCATGCATTACGGTCGATATTGCTCTACATGCATTGGCGTGCGAGAGAAGTACGCGAGCGCTGCTAGCACTGTTCAGCAGTATGCTCTCGTCACGAGGCGGGCGTCCGAACGTCATGGCTCATGCATTACAGTATGTAGCCTATAACCTAGGTGGGGATGCAGCTGGTCTGATGCAACGAGACTACGAACAGTGGATGCGCGCGAATACACCGCCTATGATCCAGTTGTTTGTCGTTGTTTTCTTTTTTTTTTTTTAATCGGTGGCAGTCTTCTTACACGGAAAAAAAAAACTGCCACCGATCATGGCGCCTAGCGGACGCGGTAGATGCGTCCACTGTTCGTAGTCCCGCCGCATCAGATGTATCGCTTGGCAAAGACAATTATCTCGCTGCATCATCCATTTAGCTTAACAGCAAATTACAAAGACAATAACTGCATTCTCCGCCTAGATTATAGGCTATGCAATAATCCATCATGCTGAAATCAATATCACCACATTTCTTTTTGTTTATTTTTTTGTTCCTACATCTTTTTCTTGGGAGAATTTCAGGGGGGGATATTTGTACAGGCCATCCCCCCCCCTCCTTCAAAAGTGTGGGGGGGGGATATATCCCCCCCCCCCCATCCCCCCGGGATTTACGCCCATGAAGCTAGCATACAACCTTGAACTGAATAACATGACTCTGCAAACTCTCTGAAAGCTGTTGTCGGTTTTTTACGTCTTTTTAAACGATATTTATACGGAACAGGTGATTTCCAAACAAATCGTCGCCTCGGGATCGCAGAATGTGACACGCTTACTCAAATAATGTCATTTGAGAATTTGCCATGACACTGAACTTGAACTTGAACTGAGTTTGACATAATAAATGAGTGCTCGTGTGTACGTGTGTGCATGAAACAGCTATAATGAAATCCATGGTACGACAACGCAACACTTTTGTGTATGAATGATATGTATCATATCAGGAGAAACTCAGTCACATCCGGGTACTGAAGTAAGCGGTGATACCCGCCGGGAACGGACCCATAAAGAGCGCCCCGGCATCTTCGAGCGCAAACTCGCAGGTTCCCATGGTCAGTACACCCATGGACCCACTCGGTGCACCTATGAAAGAAAGTTTGGAGCTGATGACAGCTTACAGAATAAAGTATGGAAGAAGATCAAGAAACCAAACCACAACAATAACAACAACAAAACAAAATAGATAAAAAGCACATTACATTAGCGCGGATTACGGTACGGATAAATCCCAAGGGGTGCACGCCTAAACACGCCTAACATGATACAATGACAATAAAAATTAGCATTGAATAAGTGATGACAATGATGAAGTTGATTGTGAATATCATCATAATAATATAATTTTTTTATGAGCAAAGAGTAATAGCATTACTTCGTGGGTACTACATCTACTCCTATAAGATTCCTTATTCCGAAATTTCGTTAGTATGTACTTTTTTTTCAGATTAACATACCTTATTTTGTTTTCGGAGTAATGGATCTTCGGCACAACGAACCTTCAAAATAACGGCAGAAATTTTTGAATGAACAAATAATTTTTTTTTCTGATTATTTGGAATCTGGATTTACGAAGTTGGTGTGTTTCGGAATAACGAATCTTCGTATTAACGAACCTTACTATATTTTCGGATTTAACGAACTTTCTGGAATAACGAATATCACCTATCTCCGCATATTATACCAGGTCTTAAAGGCCCGGTGACGTATGGAGGAATGGGTAATCTGATTGAATAAATCTTTGTTCGCTGCCGGCTGGGGTATAATCGAAAACCATGAATAGCGTCTATCAGCGAATATGTGCGTGGAAGCAGCGTACATCATCTGTAACGATCGACTTCAGTCGAAATTCTTCGGCTGTATGTCCACTTTCATAGAGATCAGTGATAAGGCTAGACACTATTCTTTATGGGAATTCTCGAACATATCCGAGCCGGGCCAGCCTTAATTTCCACCCCACACTGCCCCATGGTATTCCCACGCTCCCGGGTCTAGGAAATTACACTGAAGTTCCAAACAGAGACATCAAGGAAGTTGTTAATATTTCAACACTTCCATGAGAGATTGCTGATACTTAAAGGGGATGGCTAGTAACTGATCAGTGGGAATCAGTGGGAATGCTGGGGGATGATTGTCACTGTACAGGCATCCTAACCTGGAAACATTAAACTGCACATTACTTGAATATGAGACCATTCTGAAGCAAATAATTTTCACACAACAATCTATATATAATGTACTCTTCAATGAATCCCACAAGGATTGTGTATGGAACAATCATCCCCCAGCATTCCCACTGATTCCCACTGATCAGTTACTAGCCATCCCCTTTAAAAGACACCCATGTAGCAGGATGCTATAATACAAGTACCATGACAGGCTGTTGTCAAAAGGAGCTCCCTTATCCATGGACATTCGGGGAGTGATCCAGGGTAGAATAACTGTGGCTTTTCAAACACAGATCTGCAGGAGTTACATTATTTTGTTTCAACACGCCCACCTAACCATGCCAATGTAAATTGATTTTTTTTTCTTATATAACAAAATCATAGATACTTTTAACAGACAAGAAATGAATGGCTATTGATCAGACAAACGATCCTCAGCCCTATCGAAAGGAAATTCTGCATCTTGCACTTAAATTTTTTTTATGGCTGCATGTGGGTCTCAAGAAAGCGTTATCTTAGAATCAGAGCTCATTTTATTTTCTTTTTCTAAAGTGAGGGAGGATGCATCGGAATTTTGTCGAACGTGTCAAGAATGTTAAGTGGTTAGAAAGCCACTATATTGCCATTAGACCTGCACCGCTGATCGAGGAACCGTTTAGTGGTATCCTAGTTGCGTTGGTTCATTTCGGAAGTACAAGTCGGGATGTCACACCAAAAAATGTTCGAGATAACCTGCTAAAAAAACACCCTTTTCTGCCCGTTTTATGATACCAAATTTTAGCATAATGTAAAAGAAGACCCGCTCTTTCAGAAAAAAATGAAAAAGTCAAGTTCGGCTAGGTTGACCCATTTCACTTATTTTCAGTCCTCACGCAAAATCAGTGTGTGCGACTTTATGTTCGTTTTGAGGTGCACGGTCACACATAAGTTTCACACAACAATAGATATGTAATGTACTCTTAAATGAATCCCACAAGGATTGTGTATGGAACAATCATCCCCCAGCATTCCCACTAATTCCCACTGATCAGTTACTAGCCATCCCCTTTAAAAGATATCCATATAGCAGGATGCTACAAGTACCATGACAGGCTGTTGTCAAAAGGAGCTCCCTTATCCATGGACATTCGGGGAGTGATCCAGGGTAGAATAACTGTGGCTTTTCAAACACAGACCTGTAGGAGTTACATTTGATTCAACACGCCCACCTTACTATGCCACTGTAAATTGATATTTTTTTTCTTATATAACAAAATCATCGATACTTTTAGCAGACAAGAAATGAATGGCTATTGATCAGACAAATGATCCTCTGCCCTATCGAAAGGAAATTCTGCATCTCGCACTTAAAATTTTTTATGGCTGCATGTCAGTCTCAAGAAATCGTTATCTTAGAATCAGAGCTCATTTTATTTTCTTTTTCTAAAGTGAGGGAGGATGCATCGGAATTTTGTCGAACGTGTCATGAATGTTAAGTGTTAGAAAACCACTATATGGCCGTTAGACCTGCACCGTTGATCGAGGAACCGTTTAGTAGTATCCTAGTTGATTGCGTTGGTTCATTTCGGAAGTGCAAGTCGGGATGTCACACCTGCTGACGTGATGAATGTTTCCATGAGAAACTCGTCATCATTTTTCTGGAGGAGCATAAACTGCTAAATTGGTTCTCGACTTTGTTAACGTTATTTACCATTTACCGACTACCAAAAGAAATTTAATCGGACAAAGATGATAATTATTTCGTGTTTCATATCTTCGAAGAGTTGATTTACGAACTCGATCTTCAACGTGTCAAATTGTCAGCACCATATTCTGAAAGAGTAGACTTTCTTTAAAATGATGTATAACTCAAATCAAATGGACTCTCCTAACCTATCTAAATATTGGAAAGAAAGCTCAAACTCAGGAAAAGTGTGAACTGAGAAAAGAGGCTCTGAAGTACAATGTCTATTCAAGCGCTTAATCTTTACCAAACCGTGCTGGTTGTGCGATGAATGGGACAAAAAACAGGAAGTAAACCACCAGAGTAACAGCAATGAAGAGATTATCAGATTAAACTGAAATTAAGCAGGCCTCATAAACACATTCTGTCCATAATTAATACCAAAAGAAATTTAATCGAACAAGGATAATAATTTTGTGTTTCATATCTTCGAGGAGTTGATTTACGAGCTCGATCTTCAACGTGTCAAATTGTCAGCACATTACCCGCGATCTCATGGTAAGGATCAAAATCAGTCACAAGACTGTATTTCAATTAATATTTTAAGAAAACATGGCGAAAAGATCATTTCAGTCGTAATCTTGTGAGCTGAATGGCACGCAACATATGGATTTAACCTTGAATACGTATAGTCGATAAGTTTCAACAAATACATTATTTGTGTAACTGATGGGTGTAAACATAGCAATAATCAGAGAGCGGAATAAGAAGTTACTGGGGATACGACAGGTGACTACAACGATGATGTAGTGAGAGGCAGTGGGAATTTTGACTCTCAATGTTCAAGTTGAAGTCTCTGTTTGTTTGAAATCGGTCTGTTCACGTTTGTTTATCGGGATATGACAGTTAGTTATCATGCATGTCGAGAATCATTTTACCAAGTCACGCAACATTAAACATGGCAGCTGTCTTTGACAGTGATGGTATGAATGAATGAATGAATGAATGAATGAATGAATGAATGAATGAATGAATGAAAGACAATAAAAGAAACCCTTAGCTTTATAAGCCATTAGGCGGTTCGTGTCGTTGCTATGACACGAATTCCCGAAAACTTGAATTTAATTGCACTCCGGAGGTAATATCATCCTTGAATGAGCTGGGGATACAGGGAATTGGATCACATAACAGATTACGATGTGATGAAGTTAAAAGGCAATAACTTTATGACGTGTCCTTGTCTTGTATGTGCGTCTATCAACCAAATTCTGAAGTAAAATTAAAGTTTCCAGACGACTTCAGGGAATTTGAGCAGCTGATAAAAGCAAAGCTGTTTTAATCATTGAGTTTTATAAACTTTTTTTTTTCTGCAACGTTGAATAAAATGTGATCCAGAAACGCGTTTCTGTAGAGATAAATGTTTGCAGCGCGAAGTCGTTTTGAAACGCGTTAATATTTCAGACCTTTACCCATGTAAACTACATGTATGATATCTTTTCCTAGGGTCAAACTGCGCAAAGGAGCTGCGCATTGACAAGGCCTTCCTATCAACTCGCAATAGAGATGATAAACGCAGCTGCAGTAATTATGTGACAATGCCGATGACGGACAAAAATATCATGGCCATGGGGCTTTCAGGGAAAGTTGTAAAAAAAAATGATTACCACGCCTCAAACTATTTAGGATATCGCTCAATTCTCATGTTGAGGCCAACTGTATGCAAGGATAAATACTGTCTCCAGAGTCACGGTCACTAGTCTAGACCTTCATATTATATACTCCTTTAATATATTCGATGGGGTCGCAAATATCACCGCATGAAATTTGGAGAACATATAAAATATTACTACCAGATTGTTTTGTCCATTACGTGGATAATACCTCTATTGGGCTCAAAAAAATATGAACTGCAGGAGAGATATAGTTTCATGTAAAGGTCTAGTTATACTAGCACGCCTTTTGGCCACGTGTCGTCCAGCAAATAATGTCAAAACTTGTCTGCACTTGTTCAAGTCATTCACAAAAATAAGAAAGAAAGGACAAGCTCTGGTATTGTCGGTTTGACAACCCCATTTTCATGTTAAGATAAGGAATCCTTATTCGGATCATTTAATTTTTTGTTTTCTTTATTATCTCGGATACACGAACCCCGGTTTGTTTGTTTGTTTGTTCGTTTGTTTTTTTATGTATGATTATTTATCTAAGGAGTATCAAACCTTCGAGATATTGAAAATGCGGAATAACGAACCTTCAAAGTAACGACACGTAACCCTGGTTGGCTTATGTAAGAATGTCAAATTGAATTATTCTCTATCATTATAGGGAATGGTCACTGGGATTGCAATAATTATATCATTCCACTAAAATTGTTTGGATTTAAACAAACGCATAACATTTATTTCCAGTGTTTTGCTAGTCATAGCATGCAAAGCGTGCACATTTGCTTGCCTTTATGACGGCTGAATTTACTCTTGAGAGTTTATTGAATCATAACGCTTGTCCTATTTTCCCCTTCTGATCCCTTCCTTGTCCTTCCGTTTGGTTTGAAGACGACAAGCACTGGTCAATATTGATATTTGCTCAGTGTTATGAGCAGTCAGTCTTATCATGGCAAAACCAAACCTCACTCTATGCACAGCGAGTCACAAGTGGGACTGGGGACGAGCGTGGCACACATCGCACACTCTTTTGCATATTATTGAGACGACTTTATTAGAAAGGGAATGCGAGCGAGAAATGTTCTCCAATTAATGTGCTCAGTTAAACAATCCAGCTGAGACCGCTAATAACGGAAACATAAATTTCTCTTATGCGTGCATTTTCTATTACCTTAGAATATAGTTCTACAGGTAAAGTCAAGGAAGCTGTTACTTCCCTTCAGTGTTGGACTTCGTCGAGAAATGTGTTTGCACGTCACATTAATTAGTTCACCTTATTGCCGAGAGAGCTAGCCCATTGTGTTTAAGAGGCTGGGTTATACGATCGGTATAATGGCAGTTACATTGTTTAATGTGTGTGATGTAAATAAGGTGACGAACGTAGGATGCAAGTCGTATCCTCTCGAAGTCCCGTAAGTGGGATATCTTTCGAAACAGCCTTGTCGGAGAAATATATGCATCCTCTTGCACAGTTTTATGCATATGAATATAGTGGAACTTAGCCCATTCTTGGGGTTCTTTTTATTTTGTTTTGATTGGCTACAACTTTGTTAAATAGTTTAAAGATGATATTAATCATTTAATCCTCCTCACTATCCATTGACTGTATATTACATTCTCTTTCTTATTCATGTAGGTAGCAACGCGCACTCTCTTCTGTGACCACTGTGATGAAGTATTGCAACAAATTACGCACTGACGTGACAATGGTGTGTGCGTTCTCCTGTACGCATGCAGGGAGGTTATTTGTCTTTCGCTCTATCCTGTCTCGGCTACACTCAGGTAAGGCTTTTATAATCTTATCTGCCGCGGAACGAGAGGGACGGAGCAAACTGTGCGGCACCACTGGTCCCGACAGCAAACAGTAGCTGGGAGGCGTAGTTTGGCGTTTAGCCAGTCGAAAACTTTTCATAGAGCTGCCAACCAATTGTTAATTGGGCGTAGATATTAACAGTCGCCATGACAACAAATTCGTTCCCGTTTTGAAGTGGTGACTTACGGACGACGGAGTGATCATATCAGCATTTGGTGATTGTGCTCGATGAGTAGGAAAACCCAGATAACGAGACGATTATTGAAAAGAAGCTAACAGTAGTCACTGTTAGGGGTCAAGGCGAGGTTTTTTCCGAAACGTGGGTTCGAAGTGTTTCATCCCAACAACCAGCAACAATAAAAGATGCGAAGTTGATTTATCATCTCGACGGCTTGGAAACCAATCGACCTCCCCAGAAACTCACACCACCGCAACTGTATCATACCAGCTCAAAAAATCTCTCTCTCTTCTCTCTCGAACACAGTGTGGAAACCGCAGAGTTTATGTACATAATTGTTACCTTACTTGCGAGGTACTGGCACGACACAAGACAATAAGAAGACTCTAATCCGTCAACATGCGACTTTTATGACTGACGACTGGACACGTCCAGTACACGATCAAAGTCTGCTAAGGAGTTGTACCTCTTTATTTTTTTGTCTGCTTCCGTCATTTTGTGCGTAAGTTTGACACGAATTTGTTCAGGCCTATTGGCAAACGTTGGACAGCCAAAATATAACTTGAGGCGACTTCAAGATTCACCCGCCAGGTAAGGGGACAGAGTGTCGTCGCATTGCGACAAGAGGACACAGTGTGTCTCCCGCTCTCACAGAACGAGGAGGGGTTAGTTCATGTACCCCAACCACCAGCGTTTGGTCGTACCACTGCCACGCCTATCTAGTGGTGAGTATCATTATCGATATTTTGAAATCAACGTAATCACGGGTCCGCCTGTGGTCCCCCTCTCAGTTCTTCTGTTTACATAGCCAACAAACATACATACATGTTCATCTTACAACCATGAATACGGACAGAATGGATGAACTAATATCACACAAGCTGTCTCGGTGTCAAAATGAAGTTAATGTCTTGCGTATCTTAACAATACACTGGGCAACCGTCATTCCTATGGTCTATATCTTTGAAGAACAATTATGTTTGTCAGTTTACGTCAAAGGCTAATATCAATACTCTCCTAGGTACACGTCCCCAGTTGAGACCCACAAGCCAGTCTTGGCTACCGTCCATCAAACAAACGTTAAAACTTGGCTGCATGTTCACGTTATTCTTGCTATTAAACAAGAGTTCAGTTTTAGCAAAGGGAGCGGAGGCAATTCCATTGCAGTCAGATAGAAATAACTACGGAAAGCTGATGTAACCATTGTTTTAGGCGCTATGCATATTAAGGAGACGATGACTCTATAGTGTATATTATAAGCTCTATAATAAGTTTATGTAAATACCATAGAAAAGAAACATTTGTTCGTAATTTAGCAACTATGCAGAAAAGTCCATTATTACTGAATCAAACCAGCTTTAGAAGCTCATATTCTCTTCCTGTTCATTTGATTCTTGAGAAGGATATCTGAAGTCCTGTTTTTTTTTATTTTCGTAAGGCGATGGGAGACACGATCAACAAAATCCTCATCACCCTCTCTTACTGTTACACAGTGTGAATACATAAACGATATCATTCTTTTGTAAAACGTAACAATAAATTTAGTAAAACGATGTGTGAAATTTTTCATCCCTATCTAGACTTTTGTCTGTCCCGAGTCTTCATGCTGTGTTCGAGTAATTTTATTTCTAACGAGGTTATCTCCTTTCACTGAAGACAGACAAGTTTCTCTATAAGCTGATAGAAATAGGGCATCGCAATCACACAAAGACAATATTTTGGTCCATAGAATGGCCTAATATCTCTGACTCACCTTAAGATAGTTGACAGCTTCTGAATATGAATATAAAGAACGCTCTTAGCTTCGCCCAAGACATATGACTTATCACGAGTAAAGTTTAGTACTCTGTGTTTAGGAGATCTGTCGTGATGGCAAATTGTTCCATGAAAAGTTTCCTTCTCCTTCTTTCTTGAATTGAATTGGGTTAAACTGGATATGGGTAAAAACATTAAGGAGATACTATGTTGTCTCCTCAAGGTCTAGTATCTCCTCGATGTGTGTGTGAGTGTGTTCTTTATAGTATAACCCTTAAAAATTGTCTTTCTGTGATGTCATTATTTTGAAAGAAATACATGGAATACTGATCGTTCTAACGTGGAATAAAGTAGCAAGTTACATATGATCGTGCATAAGTAGGAAGTGAAAATACAATGGAGTATCGACAGTGTTTTAATTTGCAGGCGGGCCTCAATTGAATTCACGCAAACCTTTCTGCTTGTGCAGTTAAAAGGATTCTTAGATTAGAACAGAAAATACAATTCAAATCTGTAAACTCTTAGAAACAAAGACTTTGAAAACTTATAAATAGTATGAAAATAGTGATGCGTATAGATAGTTAAAAGGCATTACTTTTTTTTGGTGGGGGGGGGGGGTGTAACACTGCTGGAAGGTATCTACTCAGAGATATCATCGTATGGAAGCCGCCCTCTCTTGTCTGGTGCTAAACAATCGGGCCCTCGGACACTGGACATTGATTGAGATTGAGATTGAGAGACTGTGCGTGAGAGAGGCGCATCTCACTCAAATCCAATATCCTCATTTCACTTAAAGGTATGAATACGGAGGGATTGCCAACGTTAAAGATCGGGGTGCCCCTCACCCGGTGCAGCGATCGCTTCAAATAGGTATACTAGTAAAACCATGCAGGGCTTTGATTCTGACCTATTTATTGGGTCGCCCCTGGGTATGACTGCCAATGTTATTCAGAGAGCGGTGATCAGTCAGTCAAGTTGTCTAACAAATAAGATAGTTAATGTCGATTCGTTATCATCTATGTCATCTTTATTGATATGAGTTTTCTCTAAAATACACTTGACATTCATTTAGTATTATTTAGTACTGGTTGAGGTGAGAATTCAGCTTTAACTTTTTGTGAGATATTTAGAAACCACTTTATGAAATGCTAAAAAGTATACAATTTTAAGAGATATTCAAAGTTTATTTCAGGAAAATCGGTTTTTGGATTTGGCTGAGATATCAAAAACGAAGTAAAGCAAAGAGGTCCTAATAAAAGGTGTGTCCCACCTTTTATAAGGATCGCTTTGTTTGCAATATCTCAGCCATTTCATGATCAATTTTCATCGAATAAACTTTGAATTCCTTCTATAACTATATGCTCTTTTATATTTCATAAGAGGAATGTCATTATCTCGAAAAGCCATCATCGAAAAAGCAGGGAACCTTAAACCCCATCCAACCGAAACTGTACGATCCCTTTTAACTTGTCGTAAGTATTTTTGTTCTACTTTGCCAATTATTGCATACCATAATCATATGAATGAATTGAATCTGATGATACATTCTAACCAAAAAAAAGAAAAAAGAAAAGAAAAGAGGAGAATTGCTTATCCCCTTTTGTCATATATTATGAAGGAGAAACGTTCCGTCGTCTCTCGTATTGTTTCCTTAAAAGCGGGTTTTTTATTTTTTATTTTTTGTAGTTTGTTCTCCTTTATACATTTAATCACAAGGTGATCCGAAAATTTCTGTTTGCTTTGACGAAAACAAACATGAAAAATCACAAATGTTCTGTTACGTTGTAATGAAGAAGAAATCTGCGTGCACTCTTTTTTTTTCTCTGTGTAGGCCTTAATGAGATTGAAAGCTGAAAGAAGTTTTCGTGTTCATTCAACTTCATGGCACTACCATTCTATGTATTATAAAGAGAGCGACGAACACGTGATTTGGGTTTGTGGGGCTTGTTTTATCTCATTTCTTTCTCTTTTCTGTCGGGGGGGGGGGGGTGATTCTCATTTCTTTTTGACAAAGGCGCTGTATCTTGTTGTATATCAAATCTGAAGTGATGTAAATGTCACACATCGATATTAACATTTTGTTATTGCTTTAAAATAACAATATTCTAATATATAATATCTGGATAAATGTTTATCAAAACAGAGAAAAAGTTGGTTTTTTTTTAACTTTCAAGATAAAGCATAATACAAACAATGACACAAAACCGCTACGAGCACACGCTCACTTGTCTAATCTATACATGCATAGTACTCCCTTTATTCACACACTCTCAGGGGAGGAAGGATGTCAAATAAAAAGACAATGACTGAACCGACGCGAGAAGACTGCAGTAATGTGATGGTGTGTATAAAATCTCATTGGCTTGGAGACAGGGTCGCAACCTGGTGACGACACAAGTATGGCTGGTGACAGAAACGTCTCCGCGACGTCTCCGCGACGTCTCCGCGACGTCTTTTCGACGTCTTTGCGACGTCTCCTGGAGACTAGGCTGGTCTACAGGTCGTCGCGAGAGACTCGAACACGTTGATTTTCTAGCTCACCTGAGCCAAAGGCTCAAGTGAGCTATTGCGATCGTCCTTCGGCCGGCGTCCGTCGTGCGTCGTGCGTCGTGCGTCGTGCGTCGTGCGTCGTGCGTAAACTTTTCACATTTTCATCTTCTTATTGAAAACCCCAAGACCGATTTTCATCAAACTTGGCAGGTAGCATCCCTAGGGGGTTAGGAACTCAATTTATTAAAATGGGCACCATGCCCCACCCAGGGGGCCCCCAGGGGGCCCCAAACCCTCCAAAATTAAGGAATCTGTAAAAATCTTCTTCTCTAGAACCAGAAGTGATAGAGCTAAGTTAATACTATGAGTTAGTACATTGATTACTGTAGTTTCAAGTTTGTTCATGACAGAATCAGGGGTGCCCCCCCCCCCCCCCTTGGGACCCAAGGGAGGGGTTCTAATGGGGCCTAAATTGTACATTTTCATCTTCTTCTTGAGAACCCCATGACCCATTTTCACCAAACTTGGCAGGTAGCATCCCTAGGGGGTTAGGAACTCAATTTATTAAAATGGGCACCATGCCCCACCCAGGGGGCCCCCAGGGGGCCCCAAACCCTCCAAAATTAAGGAATCTGTAAAAATCTTCTTCTCTAGAACCAGAAGTGATAGAGCTAAGTTAATACTATGAGTTAGTACATTGATTACTGTAGTTTCAAGTTTGTTCATGACAGAATCAGGGGTGCCCCCCCCCCCCTTGGGACCCAAGGGAGGGGTTCTAATGGGGCCTAAATTGTACATTTTCATCTTCTTCTTGAGAACCCCATGACCCATTTTCACCAAACTTGGCAGGTAGCATCCCTAGGGGGTTAGGAACTCAATGTGTTAAAATGGGCACCATGCCCCACCCATGGGGCCCCCAGGGGGCCCCCAGGGGGCCCAAACGCCCCAAAATTAAGGAATCTGTAAAAATCTTCTTCTCTAGAACCAGAAGTGATAGAGCTAAGTTAATACTATGAGTTTGTACATTGATGACTGTTGTTTCAAGTTTGTTCATGGCAGAATCAGGGGTGCCCCCCTTGGACCCAGGGGAGGGGGGTGAGGAAGGGTCCTAATGGGGCCTAAATTGTACATTTTTATCTTCTTCTTGAGAACCCCATGACCCATTTTCACCAAACTTGGCAGGTAGCATCCCTAGGGGGTTAGGATCTCACTTTCTTAAAATGGGCACCATGACCAAGGGGCCCCCAGGGGGGCCCAAACCCCCAAAATGAAGGAATCTTTAAAAATCTTCTCTAGAATCAGAAGTTATAGAGCTAAGATAATACTATGAGTGAGTACATTGATGACTGTAGTTTCAAGTTTGTTCATAGGAGATCCAGGGGTGCCCCTCTTGGGGGCAGGGGGGGGGGGGGGTTGGTTGGGAAGGTCCAAGGGGGCCTGAATTGTACATTTTCATCTTCTTCCTGAAAACCTCATGATGTATTTTCGTCAAACTTGGCAGGTAGCATCCCTAGGGGATCAGGATCTCAATTTATAAAAATGGGCACCATGCCCCACCCAGAGGGCCCCAGGGGGCCCCAATCCCCCCAAATTAAGGAATCTTAAAAAATTTGGGCCCTTATTGTACATTTTCATCTTCTGCTTGAGAATGCCTGGTCAAATTTTGGTAGAGCTGTGAATAATTTAGATTAGTGACTGCGTGAAAGGTGAACTTGCGATACTCAGGTGAGCACTAGACTCGCGGGTCTCTTGGTTTTTTTTTTCGGAGACACTCTAATTAGTTGTCGCCATGTCGCCATTTAAACAAAAATCACTCTGTTCATTTACAATATCATTCATTATAATGTATCGTAATGTATACCGGTACATTGTTTTTGCATTATCTTATATTGTTGGATGGAAATAAAGCGACATTGGCGTGGTATTAGCGTTTTCACCGTAGCGTTTTCGCCGGAAAATGATAAATAATTGAAAAATACGGTAAAATTCACGAGGAATTGCTTTTGTTGTTGTTGTTGTTTTTAGATAAAAGGATATACACTGTATCATACGCTTTGGATATTCCCTTCGCCGTCTAGAATAAAGACTAAGCGCTGTGGACATCATAACCTTTGGATATTCCCTTCGCTGCCTTGAATAAAGACTAAGCGCACCGCGTTCAGAACACCTGTGAACATACCATAGAGCTGCATTTTACAGCTCTATGGAACATACAGAAGACAGTGCTCTTCTTTGTATAGCGGTTAGTTTCGATTCAGAAGTATAGGGATATAACAACGAGACCAAATTGGTTAAAAATTCATTTATTATGACTAAGCTACTCATTTGGAAATGCTATCATAGCTTGATAAGCATATCTATGCCCGACAAACAAGATGACACCAAAAAGGTTTTGCCATCTCAGATGGTACCAATATCTGGCCTGGCCCATGGACTAACAATACGATTAGACCCACTGCGAAGCGAGGAGTATAATTTTTTCATGCAGAATTATCATAACAATGATTTATTGACTGTGGTCGAGGTTAGGGGCATACACATGGTCAACGCGGAATCCCAAAATGTCTCGATGTTTCACTTAAAGGGGAAGTTTACCCAATTATACACGTGCATTGAGTGAATGTAGCGATATTAATGGAACACATGAGGATGATGAGTGGAAGTTTGAGGAAAATTTGATAATCTGTTCGAAGGCTATGAATTTTTAAAGTGTTAGTGCCTCTACTGCAGGGAAGAGATGAGAAGGCTACAACAGCTTGTGACACCACTCCAGAACGAGAGAATTTCACAATATTTCATTTTCTACCATTATGAACAAAAACAATTGACTTGCCTCTTTCAAAAATCAGGGGGAATGATATTATCCTTAATATATCTTTAATGTTATATTTAATATAATTTTAGTTATCAAGTTAGTTCTAAAAATTATTGAATACATCTTCTTCATATCGTTGATTTGGTGTGATGTCACTAGCTGTTGTAGCCGTCTTATCCAGCCGTAGAGGCAACAACACTTCATAAAAATATAAAATATAAATCATTAAGCATAACATTTCATAACTTTTGAAAGGATTATCTGATTTTCCTGAAACTTTCAGTGATGTGTTTTACTAATATCACTGCATTCGGTCAATTCACATGTATATTTGGGTAAACCTTCCCTTTTAAAGTCACATTCATGTATTTCAAGTAAATAAATCCATAACTTAATATTACTTTTGAATGGCTTAAATCAACCTTGAATTTCTTTTAGACTTACGACTAAGAGAACTATTATTTTAGCCGATGTGTGTGAGAGTATGTTGGTAGGCAAATCAAATCCATTTTTTTCAAGTTGAGCATGCATACATTCGCTTATTTTTATTCCTAGATGTGGGGAATTATTAATTACATTCCATCTTTGTTTTCAACTTTCCAATGTTAGGAATCTATGAATCTTGAATTTCAAGTGTTTACTTTCCCCAAAACAGAGATCCATGTGAGCTTGGAAATTGCAAAATAGATATGTTTCAAAGTTCTTCTGTGAATATATCATTATTATGTCCGCAAACAGCTCCTGTTTTCCTCGATACCGGTTTGATTTGGAGTGTTAGATGCAGATTCCAATTGAGATATTCATCTTGACAAAATAGGCCTAATAGAAGACCTCAAAACCCGTGCTGATCCGATGAGATTAGAGATGAAATAGTACTATTTTACTAGGAGATTGTTATGCTGAATAACGTGTAATTCACATTTGTTTTGAATTTGTTGTCTTTTTTGGCGTAAATCAAGAGAAGGTTTGTTGGATTGGATCAATTAGTTCAATCGTATGAGTTAATTACTGATGCTGTTGGGAGAGTATGTGGGTCTTTATTTGCGTCAAATACGCTGTCTTCATAACATGAAATTACTTTAATGAAATTAGCTGTTAAACTCGTGATGGACAGCTTTGTTATAGCAGAAAAAAAGAAGAAATGAGGAGCGGACCCAAGAGAGGAGATTGTTGTATGCCACACAGACTTCTGGGAGGAATATTTGCAGTTACTTAATGGTGACCATCTTGCAGAATATTCTGAACCACTCTAGGGCCTTCCCCCGTAGATCTCGTCTTGTTACAGTTTGTGAATGATAGACCTGTTTCGTCATCGATCGTGTCAAAGGCCTCTGTGGAGTAATCCAGAAATATCCCGTAGGATGCAGTCTTATGTATGCAAGGCAATAACATAACTTCGTGTGTGGTGCAATGATTCACTGTTGTTTGAAATAAAAACATTATGTTGCAAGTGATTGACAAATTGCCCTACATCGACGTCGATGTCGATGTAGGGCAATTTGTCAATCACTTGCAATGAAAACATCTCGACGGAAGAAATTCATGAATTTGAATAACAAAGCAGTACCCGCTGCATGCTATAAGGATTAGAACCAACACTTGCTTTCGGGCGAAAGCTCGGTGGTCTAGTGGAGATGACGCCTGTCCGGTGATCAGGAGGTCGTAGGTTCGAATCCTGCTCGAGTATGTACGCCCAAGATTTTTATCATGGCTACTACTAAAAAAAAAAACACTGATCAATTCAGTGCTTATTTTACGTCGATGTAAGGCAATTTGTCAATCACTTGCAATGAAAACATCTCGACGGAAGAAATTCATGAATTTGAATAACAAAGCAGTACCCGCTGCATGCTATAAGGATTAGAACCAACACTTGCTTTCGGGCGAAAGCTTGGTGGTCTAGTGGAGATGACGCCTGTCCGGTGATCAGGAGGTCGTAGGTTCGAATCCTGCTCGAGTATGTACGCCCAAGATTTTTATCATGGCTACTACTAAAAAAACACTGATCAATTCAGTGCTTATTTTACGACGATGTAGGCCAATTTGTCAATCACTTGCAATGAAAACATCTCGACGGAAGAAATTCATGAATTTGAATAACAAAGCAGTACCCGCTGCATGCTATAAGGATTAGAACCAACACTTGCTTTCGGGCGAAAGCTCGGTGGTCTAGTGGAGATGACGCCTGTCCGGTGATCAGGAGGTCGTAGGTTCGAATCCTGCTCGAGTATGTACGCCCAAGATTTTTATCATGGCTACTACTAAAAAAAACACTGATCAATTCAGTGCTTATTTTACGACGATGTAGGGCAATTTGTCAATCACTTGCAATGAAAACATCTCGACGGAAGAAATTCATGAATTTGAAAAACATTATGTGTTGTTTGTTTGTCTATTTGTTTATTTGTATGTTTGTTTTTAAGAGTTTGTCCACGACATGGATGCTTTTCCAAGAATTTTTGAGAATGATGAAAGCAAAGATAAAGGCTTGCATCTGGAGTAGACTGAAAGGTCGTCTTCTCTCTTACTATCTAATATCAGTTGATGTTTGACTATGATCTGAACATTTTTAATAATGTTTTATATTCTGCACCAAGTGCAGAAATCTCATTTCATGTATTTCATTTCATTGCTTGCAGTGTTCAGGTTTAGAATTTGGAGGAAGAAATGGACAAAAAAAAAAAATCGAATTAACAATCGAATCGTTGTTACGATAGTTAAGCTTACTCATGAATATATCTTACTTACGTATAGACCTCATCAAATATTGGACTCCTTGAAATACAGCCTGAGCTCAGTTGCTTCGAATCAAAGACTCTTTTTAGGGTAAACGACTTCTGAGGGTTATCAGTTGAACCCTTAATCTCAGGATT